>NC_080052.1:303228-350521 GCF_026212465.1 Amaranthus tricolor | reverse complement strand
TTTGTGTGCTAAGTTTCCTGCAAAAGAAACCAATTTTGAGCTACATTTTACGCAAAAGTGCAAAAAACGCTTAACAACCCTAAAAATCGCAACTTAACACTTAATTTTTAGCATAAGACTAAGATTTTAAATTCTAACCACTTCAACATAATAAGATATACCATATAGTGTTGTATGCCAAGTTTCGTGCAAATCAAACCAAGTTTGAACTACTTTATGCGCAAAAGTGCCAAAAAACGCTTAAAAACCCATAAAATCGCAGCTTAACATGAAATTTCTTGCATATGACTATGATTTTCAATTCTAACCACTTCAACACAATAATATATACCAAAAAGTGTTGTATGCCATGTTTCGTGCAAATCAAACAAAGTTAGAGCTACTTTATGCGCAAAACTTCCAAAAATGCTTAAAAACCCTTAAAATCGCAATTTAACATGTAATTTCTAACATATGACTATGATTTTAAATTCTAACCACTTAAACATAATAATTTATACAAAATAGTTTTGTGTGGCAAGTTTACTTTATGCGCAAAAGTGCCAAAAACCACTTCAAAACCCTTAAAATCGCAACTTAACATGTAACTTCTTGCATATAACTATGATTTCCAATTATAACCACTTCAAAACAATAATATACACCAAATAGTGTTGTATGCCAACTTTCGTGCAAATCAAAATAAGCTTGAGCTACTTTATGCGCAAAACTGCCAAAAACGCTTAAAAACCCTTAAAATCGCAACTTAACATGTAATTCTAGCATATGACTATGATTTTAAATTCTAACCACTTCAACATAATAATTTATACCACATAGTTTTGTGTGCCAAGTTTCGTTCAAAACTAACCAAGTTTGAGCTACTTTATGCGCAAAAGTGCTAAAAACGCTTAAAACCCTTTAAATCGCAACTTAACATGTAACTTCTTGCATATAACTATGATTTCCAATTCCAACCACTTCAACACAATAATATATACCAAATAGTGTTGTATGCCAAGTTTCGTGCAAATCAAAACAAGTTTGAGCTACTATATGCGCAAAAGTGCCAAAAACGCTTAAAAACCCTTAAAATCGCAACTTAACATTTAATTTCTAGCATATGACTATGATTTTCAATTCTAACCACTTCAACACAATAATTTATACCAAATAGTATTGTGTGCCAAGTTTCGTTCAAAACCAACCAAGTTTGAGCTATTTTATGCGCAAAAGTGCGAAAAACGCTTAAAAACCCATAAAATCGCAACTTGACATGTAATTTCTTGCATATGACTACTATTTTCAATTCTAACCACTTCAACACAATAATATATATCAAGTAGTGTTGTGTGCCAAGTTTCGTGCAAATTAAACCAAGTTTGAGCTACTTTATGCGCAAAAGTACCAAAAAAGCTTAAAAACCCTTAAAATCGCAACTTAACATGTAATTTCTTATATATGACTATGATAATCAATTCTAACCACTTCAACACAATAACATATACCAAATAGTTTTAAGTTCCAAGTTTCGTGCAAAACAAACCAAGTTTGAGCTACTTTATGCGCAAAAGTGCCAAAAACGCTTAAAAACCCTTAAAATTGCAACTTAACATGTAATTTCTTGCATATGACTATGATAATCATTTCTAACCACTTCAACACAATAATATATACCAAATAGTTTTAAGTTCCAAGTTTCGTGCAAAACAAATTATGTTTGAGCTACTTTATGCGCAAAAGTGCCAAAAACGCTTAAAAACCCTTAAAATCGCAACTTAACATGTAACTTCTTGCATATAACTATGATTTCCAATTATAACCACTTCAACACAATAATATATACTAAATAGTGTTGTATGCCAAGTTTCGTGCAAATCAAACTAAGCTTGAACTACTTTATGCGCAAAAGTGCCAAAAACGCTTAAAAA
Source organism: Amaranthus tricolor (assembly GCF_026212465.1). NCBI lineage: Eukaryota > Viridiplantae > Streptophyta > Magnoliopsida > Caryophyllales > Amaranthaceae > Amaranthus > Amaranthus tricolor. Next base: position 348,611 of record NC_080052.1, on the reverse strand, counting down.
ACCCTTAAAATCGCAACTTAACATGTAATTTCTAGCATATGACTATGATTTTATATTCTAACCACTTCAACACAATAATTTATACCAAACAGTTTTGTGTGCCAAGTTTCATTCAAAACCAACCAAGTTTGAGCTACTTTATGCGCAAAAGTGCCAAAAACGCTTAAAAACCCTTAGAATAGCAACTTAACATATAATTTCTTGCATATGACTATGATTTTCAATTCTAACCACTTCAACACAATAATATATATCAAATAGTGTTGTGTGCCAAATTTCGTGCAAAACAAACCAAATTTGAGCTACTTTATGCGCTAAAGTCCCAAAAACGCTTAATAACCCTTAAAATCGCAACTTAACACTTTATTTATAGCGTAAGACTATGATTTTAATTATAACCACTTCAACACAATAATATATATCAAATAGTGTTGTGTGCCAAGTTTCGTGCAAATTAAACCAAGTTTGAGCTACTTTATGCGCAAAAGTACCAAAAACGCTTAAAAACCCTTAAAATCGCAACTTAACATGTAATTTCTTACATATGACTATGATAATCAATTCTAACCACTTCAACACAATAATATATACCAAATAGTTTTAAGTTCCAAGTTTCGTGCAAAACAAACCAAGTTTGAGCTACTTTATGCGCAAAAGTGCCAAAAACGCTTAAAAACCCTTAGAATAGCAACTTAACATATAATTTCTTGCATATGACTATGATTTTCAATTCTAACCACTTCAACACAATAATATATATCAAATAGTGTTGTGTGCCAAATTTCGTGCAAAACAAACCAAATTTGAGCTACTTTATGCGCTAAAGTCCCAAAAACGCTTAATAACCCTTAAAATCGCTTACTTTATTTATAGCGTAAGACTATGATTTTAATTCTAACCACTTCAACATAATAATATATACCAAATAGTGTTGTGTGCCAAGTTTCGTGCAAATAAAACCAAGTTTGAGCTACTTTATGCTCAAAAGTACCAAAAACGCTTAAAAACCCTTAAAATCGCAACTTAATATGTAATTTCTTCCATATGACTATGATAATCAATTCTAACCACTTCAACACAATAATATATACCAAATAGTTTTATGTTCCAAGTTTCGTGCAAAATGAGCTACTTTATGCGCAAAAAGTGCCAAAAACGCTTAAAAACCTTTAAAATTGCAACTTAACATGTAATTTCTTGCATATGACTTTGATTTTCAATTCTAACCACTACAACACAATAATATATACCAAATAGTGTTGTGTGCTAAGTTTCGTACAAAACAAACAAAGTTTGAGCTATTTTATGCGCAAAAGTGCCAAAAACGCTTAAAAAACCCCATAAAATCGCAACTTAACATGTAATTTCTTGCATATGACTATGATTTTAAATTCTAACCACTTCAATACAATAATATATACCAAATAGTGTTGTGTGCCAAGTTTCGTGCAAAAACAAACCAAGTTTGAGCTACTTTATGCGCAAAAGTGCCAAAAACGCTTAAAAAACCCTTAAAATCGCAACTTAACACGTAATTTCTAGCATTTCACTATGATTTTAAATTCTAACCACTTCAACATAATAATATATACCAAATAGTGTTGTGTGCCAAGTTTCGTACAAAACAAACCAAGTTTGAGCTTCTTTATGCGGAAAAGTGGCAAAAACGCTTAAAAGCCCTTAAAATCGCAACTTAACATGTAATTTCTAGCATATGAATATGATTTTCAATTTTAACCACTTCAACACAATAATATATACAAATAATATTGTGTGCTAAGTTTCGTGCAAAAGAAACCAAGTTTGAGCTACATTTTGCGCAAAAGAGCCAAAAACGCTTAACAACCCTTAAAATCGCAACTTAACACTTAATTTTTAGCATAAGACTATGATTTTAAATTCTAACCACTTAAACATAATAATATATACCCAAATAGTGTTGTATGCCAAGTTTCGTGCAAAACAAACCAAGTTTGAGCTACTTTATGCGAAAAGTGCCAAAAACGCTTAAAAACCCATAAAATTGCAACTTAACATGTAATTTTTTGCATATAAATACGATTTTCAATACTAACCACTTCAACATAATAATAATAACCAAATAGTGTTGTGTACCAATTTTCGTGCAAAACAAACCAAGTTTGAGCTACTTTATGCGCTAAAGTGCCAAAAACGCTTAAAAACCCTTAAAATCGCAACTTAACATGTAATTTCTTGCATAAGACTATGATTTCCAATTCTAACCACTTCAACACAATAATATATACCAAATAGTGTTGTGTGCCAAGTTTCGTGTAAAACAAACCAAGTTTGAGCTACTTTATGCGCAAAAGTGCCAAAAACGCTTAATAACCCTTAAAATCGCAACTTAACACTTTATTTATAGCGTAAGACTATGATTTTAATTCTAACCACTTCAACATAATAATATATACCAAATAGTGTTGTGTGCCAAGTTTCGTGCAAATAAACCAAGTTTGAGCTACTTTATGCTCAAAAGTACCAAAAACGCTTATAAAACCCTTAAAATCGCAACTTAATATGTAATTTCTTCCATATGACTATGATAATCAATTCTAACGACTTCAACACAATAATATATACCAAATAGTTTTATGTTCCAAGTTTCGTGCAAAACAAACCTAGTTTGAGCTACTTTATGCGCAAAAGTGCCAAAAACGCTTAAAAACCTTTAAAATTGCAACTTAACATGTAATTTCTTGCATATGACTTTGATTTTCAATTCTAACCACTTCAACACAATAATATATACCAAATAGTGTTGTGTGCCAAGTTTCGTGCAAAAACAAACCAAGTTTGAGCTATTTTATGCGCAAAAGTGCCAAAAACGCTTAAAAACCCTTAAAATCGCAACTTAACACGTAATTTCTAGCATTTCACTATGATTTTAAATTCTAACCACTTCAAAATAATAATATATACCAAGTAGTGTTGTGTGCCAAGTTTTGTACAAAACAAACCAAGTTTGAGCTACTTTATGCGCAAAAGTGACAAAAACGCTTAAAAGCCCTTAAAATCGCAACTTAACATTTAATTTCTAGCATATGACTATGATTTTCAATTCTAACCACTTCAACACAATACTTTATACCAAATAGTATTGTGTGCCAAGTTTCGTTCAAAACCAACCAAGTTTGAGCTATTTTATGCGCAAAAGTGCGAAAAACGCTTAAAAACCCATAAAATCGCAACTTGACATGTAATTTCTTGCATATGACTATGATTTTCAATTCTAACCACTTCAACACAATAATATATATCAAATAGTGTTGTTTGCCAAGTTTCGTGCAAATTAAACCAAGTTTGAGCTACTTTATGCGCAAAAGTACCAAAAACGCTTAAAAAACCCTTAAAATCGCAACTTAACATGTAATTTCTTACATATGACTATGATAATCAATTCTAACCACTTCAACACAATAATATATACCAAATAGTTTTAAGTTCCAAATTTCGTGCAAAACAAACCAAGTTTGAGCTACTTTATGCGCAAAAGTGCCAAAAACGCTTAAAAACCCTTAAAATTGCAACTTAACATGTAATTTCTTGCATATGACTATGATAATCATTTCTAACCACTTCAACACAATAATATATACCAAATAGTTTTAAGTTCCAAGTTTCGTGCAAAACAAATTATGTTTGAGCTACTTTATGCGCAAAAGTGCCAAAAACGCTTAAAAACCCTTAAAATCGCAACTTAACATGTAACTTCTTGCATATAACTATGATTTCCAATTATAACCACTTCAACACAATAATATATACTAAATAGTGTTGTATGCCAAGTTTCGTGCAAATCAAACTAAGCTTGAACTACTTTATGCGCAAAAGTGCCAAAAACGCTTAAAAACCCTTAAAATCGCAACTTAACATGTAATTTCTAGCATATGACTATGATTTTATATTCTAACCACTTCAACACAATAATTTATACCAAACAGTTTTGTGTGCCAAGTTTCGTTCAAAACCAACCAAGTTTGAGCTACTTTATGCGCAAAAGTGCCAAAAAAACGCTTAAAAACCCTTAGAATAGCAACTTAACATATAATTTCTTGCATATGACTATGATTTTCAATTCTAACTACTTCAACACAATAATATATATCAAATAGTGTTGTGTGCCAAATTTCGTGCAAAACAAACCAAATTTGAGCTACTTTATGCGCTAAAGTCCCAAAAACGCTTAATAACCCTTAAAATCGCAACTTAACACTTTATTTATAGCGTAAGACTATGATTTTAATTATAACCACTTCAACATAATAATATATACCAAATAGTGTTGTGTGCCAAGTTTCGTGCGAATAAAACCAAGTTTGAGCTACTTTATGCTCAAAAGTACCAAAAACGCTTAAAAACCCTTAAAATCGCAACTTAATATGTAATTTCTTCCATATGACTATGATAATCAATTCTAACCACTTCAACACAATAATATATACCAAATAGTTTTATGTTCCAATTTTCGTGCAAAACAAACCTAGTTTGAGCTACTTTATGCGCAAAAGTGCCAAAAACGCTTAAAAACCTTTAAAATTGCAACTTAACATGTAATTTCTTGCATATGACTTTGATTTTAAATTCTAACCACTTCAACACAATAATATATACCAAATAGTGTTGTGTGCTAAGTTTCGTACAAAACAAACAAAGTTTGAGCTATTTTATGCGCAAAAGTGCCAAAAACGCTTAAAAACCCATAAAATCGCAACTTAACATGTAATTTCTTGCATATGACGATGATTTTAAATTCTAACCACTTCAATACAATAATATATACCAAATAGTGTTGTGTGCCAAGTTTCGTGCAAAAACAAACCAAGTTTTAGCTACTTTATGCGCAAAAGTGCCAAAAACGCTTAAAAACCCTTAAAATCGCAACTTAACACGTAATTTCTAGCATTTCACTATGATTTTAAATTCTAACCACTTCAACATAATAATATATACCAAATAGTGGTTGTGTGCCAAGTTTCGTACAAAACAAACCAAGTTTGAGCTACTTTATGCGGAAAAGTGGCAAAAACGCTTAAAAGCCCCTTAAAATCGCAACTTAACATGTAATTTCTAGCATATGAATATGATTTTCAATTTTAACCACTTCAACACAATAATATATACAAATAATATTGTGTGCTAAGTTTCGTGCAAAAGAAACCAAGTTTGAGCTACATTTTGGCGCAAAAGAGCCAAAAACGCTTAACAACCCTTAAAATCGTAACTTAACACTTAATTTTTAGCATAAGACTATGATTTTAAATTCTAACCACTTAAACATAATAATATATACCAAATAGTGTTGTATGCCAAGTTTCGTGCAAAACAAACCAAGTTTGAGCTACTTTATGCGAAAAGTGCCAAAAACGCTTAAAAACCCATAAAATTGCAACTTAACATGTAATTTTTTGCATATGACTACGATTTTCAATTCTAACCATTTCAACATAATAATATATACCAAATAGTGTTGTGTACCAATTTTCGTGCAAAACAAACCAAGTTTGAGCTACTTTATGCGCTAAAGTGCCAAAAACGCTTAAAAACCCTTAAAATCGCAACTTAACATGTAATTTTCTTGCATAAGACTATGATTTCCAATTCTAACCACTTCAACACAATAATATATACCAAATAGTGTTGTGTGCCAAGTTTCGTGTAAAACAAACCAAGTTTGAGCTACTTTATGCGCAAAAGTGCCAAAAACGCTTAATAACCCTTAAAATCGCAACTTAACACTTTATTTATAGCGTAAGACTATGATTTTAATTCTAACCACTTCAACATAATAATATATACCAAATAGTGTTGTGTGCCAAGTTTCGTGCAAATAAAACCAAGTTTGAGCTACTTTATGCTCAAAAGTACCAAAAACGCTTAAAAACCCTTAAAATCGCAACTTAATATGTAATTTCTTCCATATGATTACGATAATCAATTCTAACCACTTCAACACAATAATATATACCAAATAGTTTTATGTTCCAAGTTTCGTGCAAAACAAACCTAGTTTGAGCTACTTTATGCGCAAAAGTGCCAAAAACGCTTAAAAACCTTTAAAATTGCAACTTAACATGTAATTTCTTGCATATGACTTTGATTTTCAATTCTAACCACTTCAACACAATAATATATACCAAATAGTGTTGTGTGCCAAGTTTCGTGCAAAAACAAACCAAGTTTGAGCTATTTTATGCGCAAAAGTGCCAAAAACGCTTAAAAACTCTTAAAATCGCAACTTAACACGTAATTTCTAGCATTTCACTATGATTTTAAATTCTAACCACTTCAAAATAATAATATATACCAAGTAGTGTTGTGTACCAAGTTTTGTACAAAACAAACCAAGTTTGAGCTACTTTATGCGCAAAAGTGACAAAAACGCTTAAAAGCCCTTAAAATCGCAACTTAACATTTAATTTCTAGCATATGACTATGATTTTCAATTCTAACCACTTCAACACAATAATTTATACCAAATAGTATTGTGTGCCAAGTTTCGTTCAAAACCAACCAAGTTTGAGCTATTTTATGCGCAAAAGTGCGAAAAAACGCTTAAAAACCCATAAAATCGCAACTTGACATGTAATTTCTTGCATATGACTATGATTTTCAATTCTAACCACTTCAACACAATAATATATATCAAATAGTGTTGTGTGCCAAGTTTCGTGCAAATTAAACCAAGTTTGAGCTACTTTATGCGCAAAAGTACCAAAAACGCTTAAAAACCCTTAAAATCGCAACTTAACATGTAATTTCTTACATATGACTATGATAATCAATTCTAACCACTTCAACACAATAATATATACCAAATAGTTTTAAGTTCCAAGTTTCGTGCAAAACAAACCAAGTTTGAGCTACTTTATGCGCAAAAGTGCCAAAAACGCTTAAAAACCCTTAGAATAGCAACTTAACATATAATTTCTTGCATATGACTATGATTTTCAATTCTAACCACTTCAACACAATAATATATATCAAATAGTGTTGTGTGCCAAATTTCGTGCAAAACAAACCAAATTTGAGCTACTTTATGCGCTAAAGTCCCAAAAACGCTTAATAACCCTTAAAATCGCTTACTTTATTTATAGCGTAAGACTATGATTTTAATTCTAACCACTTCAACATAATAATATATACCAAATAGTGTTGTGTGCCAAGTTTCGTGCAAATAAAACCAAGTTTGAGCTACTTTATGCTCAAAAGTACCAAAAACGCTTAAAAACCCTTAAAATCGCAACTTAATATGTAATTTCTTCCATATGACTATGATAATCAATTCTAACCACTTCAACACAATAATATATACCAAATAGTTTTATGTTCCAAGTTTCGTGCAAAACAAACCTAGTTTGAGCTACTTTATGCGCAAAAGTGCCAAAAACGCTTAAAAACCTTTAAAATTGCAACTTAACATGTAATTTCTTGCATATGACTTTGATTTTCAATTCTAACCACTTCAACACAATAATATATACCAAATAGTGTTGTGTGCTAAGTTTCGTACAAAACAAACAAAGTTTGAGCTATTTTATGCGCAAAAGTGCCAAAAACGCTTAAAAACCCATAAAATCGCAACTTAACATGTAATTTCTTGCATATGACTATGATTTTAAATTCTAACCACTTCAATACAATAATATATACCAAATAGTGTTGTGTGCCAAGTTTCGTGCAAAAACAAACCAAGTTTGAGCTACTTTATGCGCAAAAGTGCCAAAAACGCTTAAAAACCCTTAAAATCGCAACTTAACACGTAATTTCTAGCATTTCACTATGATTTTAAATTCTAACCACTTCAACATAATAATATAAACCAAATAGTGTTGTGTGCCATGTTTCGTACAAAACAAACCAAGTTTGAGCTACGTTATGCGGAAAAGTGGCAAAAACGCTTAAAAGCCCTTAAAATCGCAACTTAACATGTAATTTCTAGCATATGAATATGATTTTCAATTTTAACCACTTCAACACAATAATATATACAAATAATATTGTGTGCTAAGTTTCGTGCAAAAGAAACCAAGTTTGAGCTACATTTTGCGCAAAAGAGCCAAAAACGCTTAACAACCCTTAAAATCGCAACTTAACACTTAATTTTTAGCATAAGATTATGATTTTAAATTCTAACCACTTAAACATAATAATATATACCAAATAGTGTTGTATGCCAAGTTTCGTGCAAAACAAACCAAGTTTGAGCTACTTTATGCGAAAAGTGCCAAAAACGCTTAAAAACCCATAAAATTGCAACTTAACATGTAATTTCTTGCATATGACTACGATTTTCAATTCTAACCACTTCAACATAATAATATATACCAAATAGTGTTGTGTACCAATTTTCGTGCAAAACAAACCAAGTTTGAGCTACTTTATGCGCTAAAGTGCCAAAAACGCTTAAAAACCCTTAAAATCGCTACTTAACATGTAATTTCTTGCATATGACTATGATTTCCAATTCTAACCACTTCAACACAATAATATATACCAAATAGTGTTGTATGCCAAGTTTCGTGCAAATAAAACTAAGTTTGAGCTACTTTATGTGAAAAGTACCAAAAACGCTTAATAACCCATAAAATTGCAACTTAACATGTAATTTCTTGCATATGACTATGATTTTAAATTCAAACCACTTCAACATAATAATTTATACCAAATATTTTTGTGTGCCAAGTTTCGTTCAAAACCAACAAAGTTTGAGCTACTTTATGCGCAAAAGTGCCAAAAACGCTTAAAAACCCTTAAAATAGCAACTTAACACTTAATTTTAGCATAAGACTATGATTTTAAATTCTAACCACTTCAACATAATAATATATACCAAATAGTGTTGTATGCTAAGTTTCGTGCAAATCAAACCAAGTGTTAGCTACTTTATGCGAGAAGTGCCAAAAACGCTAAAAACCCATAAAATTGCAACTTAACATGTATTTTCTTGCACATGACTAAGATTTTCAATTCTAACCACTTAAACATAACAATTTATACCAAATAGTTTTGTGTGCCAAGCTTCGTTCAAAACCAACCACGTTTGAGCTACTTTATGCGCAAAAGTGCCAAAAACGCTTTAGAACCCTTAAAATCGACACTTAACATGTAATTTCTTGCATAAGACTATGATTTCCAATTCTAACCACTTCAACACAATAATATATACCAAATAGTGTTGTGTGCCAAGTTTCGTGTAAAACAAACCACGTTTGAGCTACTTTATGCGCAAAAGTGCCAAAAACGCTTAATAACCCTTAAAATCGCAACTTAACACTTTATTTATAGCGTAAGACTATGATTTTAATTCTAACCACTTCAACATAATAATATATACCAAATAGTGTTGTGTGCCAAGTTTCGTGCAAATAAAACCAAGTTTGAGCTACTTTATGCTCAAAAGTACCAAAAACGCTTAAAAACCCTTAAAATCGCAACTTAATATGTAATTTCTTCCATATGACTATGATAATCAATTCTAACCACTTCAACACAATAATATATACCAAATAGTTTTAAGTTCCAAGTTTCGTGCAAAACAAACCAAGTTTGAGCTACTTTATGCGCAAAAGTGCCAAAAACGCTTAAAAACCCTTAAAATCGCAACTTAACACGTAATTTCTAGCATTTCACTATGATTTTAAATTCTAACCACTTCAACATAATAATATAAACCAAATAGTGTTGTGTGCCATGTTTCGTACAAAACAAACCAAGTTTGAGCTACGTTATGCGGAAAAGTGGCAAAAACGCTTAAAAGCCCTTAAAATCGCAACTTAACATGTAATTTCTAGCATATGAATATGATTTTCAATTTTAACCACTTCAACACAATAATATATACAAATAATATTGTGTGCTAAGTTTCGTGCAAAAGAAACCAAGTTTGAGCTACATTTTGCGCAAAAGAGCCAAAAACGCTTAACAACCCTTAAAATCGCAACTTAACACTTAATTTTTAGCATAAGACTATGATTTTAAATTCTAACCACTTAAACATAATAATATATACCAAATAGTGTTGTATGCCAAGTTTCGTGCAAAACAAACCAAGTTTGAGCTACTTTATGCGAAAAGTGCCAAAAACGCTTAAAAACCCATAAAATTGCAACTTAACATGTAATTTCTTGCATATGACTACGATTTTCAATTCTAACCACTTCAACATAATAATATATACCAAATAGTGTTGTGTACCAATTTTCGTGCAAAACAAACCAAGTTTGAGCTACTTTATGCGCTAAAGTGCCAAAAACGCTTAAAAACCCTTAAAATCGCTACTTAACACGTAATTTCTTGCATATGACTATGATTTCCAATTCTAACCACTTCAACACAATAATATATACCAAATAGTGTTGTATGCCAAGTTTCGTGCAAATAAAACTAAGTTTGAGCTACTTTATGTGAAAAGTACCAAAAACGCTTAATAACCCATAAAATTGCAACTTAACATGTAATTTCTTGCATATGACTATGATTTTAAATTCAAACCACTTCAACATAATAATTTATACCAAATATTTTTGTGTGCCAAGTTTCGTTCAAAACCAACAAAGTTTGAGCTACTTTATGCGCAAAAGTGCCAAAAACGCTTAAAAACCCTTAAAATAGCAACTTAACACTTAATTTTAGCATAAGACTATGATTTTAAATTCTAACCACTTCAACATAATAATATATACCAAATAGTGTTGTATGCTAAGTTTCGTGCAAATCAAACCAAGTGTTAGCTACTTTATGCGAGAAGTGCCAAAAACGCTAAAAACCCATAAAATTGCAACTTAACATGTATTTTCTTGCACATGACTAAGATTTTCAATTCTAACCACTTAAACATAATAATTTATACCAAATAGTTTTGTGTGCCAAGCTTCGTTCAAAACCAACCACGTTTGAGCTACTTTATGCGCAAAAGTGCCAAAAACGCTTTAGAACCCTTAAAATCGACACTTAACATGTAATTTCTTGCATAAGACTATGATTTCCAATTCTAACCACTTCAACACAATAATATATACCAAATAGTGTTGTGTGCCAAGTTTCGTGTAAAACAAACCAAGTTTGAGCTACTTTATGCGCAAAAGTGCCAAAAACGCTTAATAACCCTTAAAATCGCAACTTAACACTTTATTTATAGCGTAAGACTATGATTTTAATTCTAACCACTTCAACATAATAATATATACCAAATAGTGTTGTGTGCCAAGTTTCGTGCAAATAAAACCAAGTTTGAGCTACTTTATGCTCAAAAGTACCAAAAACGCTTAAAAACCCTTAAAATCGCAACTTAATATGTAATTTCTTCCATATGACTATGATAATCAATTCTAACCACTTCAACACAATAATATATACCAAATAGTTTTAAGTTCCAAGTTTCGTGCAAAACAAACCAAGTTTGAGCTACTTTATGCGCAAAAGTGCCAAAAACGCTTTAAAACCCTTAAAATCGCAACTTAACATGTAATTTCTTGCATAAGACTACGATTTCCAATTCTAACCACTTCAACAGAATAATATATACCAAATAGTGTTGTGTGCCAAGTTTCGTGTAAAACAAACCAAGTTTGAGCTACTTTATGCGCAAAAGTGCCAAAAACGCTTAATAACCCTTAAAATCGCAACTTAACACTTTATTTATAGCGTAAGACTATGATTTTAATTCTAACCACTTCAACATAATAATATATACCAAATAGTGTTGTGTGCCAAGTTTCGTGCAAATAAAACCAAGTTTGAGCTACTTTATGCTCAAAAGTACCAAAAACGCTTAAAAACCCTTAAAATCGCAACTTAATATGTAATTTCTTCCATATGACTATGATAATCAATTCTAACCACTTCAACACAATAATATATACCAAATAGTTTTATGTTCCAAGTTTCGTGCAAAACAAACCTAGTTTGAGCTACTTTATGCGCAAAAGTGCCAAAAACGCTTAAAAACCCTTAAAATTGCAACTTAACATGTAATTTCTTGCATATGACTATGATAATCATTTCTAACCACTTCAACACAATAATATATACCAAATAGTTTTAAGTTCCAAGTTTCGTGCAAAACAAATTATGTTTGAGCTACTTTATGCGCAAAAGTGCCAAAAACGCTTAAAAACCCTTAAAATCGCAACTTAACATGTAACTTCTTGCATATAACTATGATTTCCAATAATAACCACTTCAACACAATAATATATACTAAATAGTGTTGTATGCCAAGTTTAGTGCAAATCAAACTAAGCTTGAACTACTTTATGCGCAAAAGTGCCAAAAACGCTTAAAAACCCTTAAAATCGCAACTTAACATGTAATTTCTAGCATATGACTATGATTTTATATTCTAACCACTTCAACACAATAATTTATACCAAACAGTTTTGTGTGCCAAGTTTCGTTTAAAACCAACCAAGTTTGAGCTACTTTATGCGCAAAAGTGCCAAAAACGCTTAAAAACCCTTAGAATAGCAACTTAACATATAATTTCTTGCATATGACTATGATTTTCAATTCTAACCACTTCAACACAATAATATATCTCAAATAGTGTTGTGTGCCAAATTTCGTGCAAAACAAACCAAATTTGAGCTACTTTATGCGCTAAAGTCCCAAAAACGCTTAAAAACCCTTAAAATCGCAACTTAACACGTAATTTCTAGCATTTCACTATGATTTTAAATTCTAACCACTTCAACATAATAATATAAACCAAATAGTGTTGTGTGCCATGTTTCGTACAAAACAAACCAAGTTTGAGCTACGTTATGCGGAAAAGTGGCAAAAACGCTTAAAAGCCCTTAAAATCGCAACTTAACATGTAATTTCTAGCATATGAATATGATTTTCAATTTTAACCACTTCAACACAATAATATATACAAATAATATTGTGTGCTAAGTTTCGTGCAAAAGAAACCAAGTTTGAGCTACATTTTGCGCAAAAGAGCCAAAAACGCTTAACAACCCTTAAAATCGCAACTTAACACTTAATTTTTAGCATAAGACTATGATTTTAAATTCTAACCACTTAAACATAATAATATATACCAAATAGTGTTGTATGCCAAGTTTCGTGCAAAACAAACCAAGTTTGAGCTACTTTATGCGAAAAGTGCCAAAAACGCTTAAAAACCCATAAAATTGCAACTTAACATGTAATTTCTTGCATATGACTACGATTTTCAATTCTAACCACTTCAACATAATAATATATACCAAATAGTGTTGTGTACCAATTTTCGTGCAAAACAAACCAAGTTTGAGCTACTTTATGCGCTAAAGTGCCAAAAACGCTTAAAAACCCTTAAAATCGCTACTTAACACGTAATTTCTTGCATATGACTATGATTTCCAATTCTAACCACTTCAACACAATAATATATACCAAATAGTGTTGTATGCCAAGTTTCGTGCAAATAAAACTAAGTTTGAGCTACTTTATGTGAAAAGTACCAAAAACGCTTAATAACCCATAAAATTGCAACTTAACATGTAATTTCTTGCATATGACTATGATTTTAAATTCAAACCACTTCAACATAATAATTTATACCAAATATTTTTGTGTGCCAAGTTTCGTTCAAAACCAACAAAGTTTGAGCTACTTTATGCGCAAAAGTGCCAAAAACGCTTAAAAACCCTTAAAATAGCAACTTAACACTTAATTTTAGCATAAGACTATGATTTTAAATTCTAACCACTTCAACATAATAATATATACCAAATAGTGTTGTATGCTAAGTTTCGTGCAAATCAAACCAAGTGTTAGCTACTTTATGCGAGAAGTGCCAAAAACGCTAAAAACCCATAAAATTGCAACTTAACATGTATTTTCTTGCACATGACTAAGATTTTCAATTCTAACCACTTAAACATAATAATTTATACCAAATAGTTTTGTGTGCCAAGCTTCGTTCAAAACCAACCACGTTTGAGCTACTTTATGCGCAAAAGTGCCAAAAACGCTTTAGAACCCTTAAAATCGACACTTAACATGTAATTTCTTGCATAAGACTATGATTTCCAATTCTAACCACTTCAACACAATAATATATACCAAATAGTGTTGTGTGCCAAGTTTCGTGTAAAACAAACCAAGTTTGAGCTACTTTATGCGCAAAAGTGCCAAAAACGCTTAATAACCCTTAAAATCGCAACTTAACACTTTATTTATAGCGTAAGACTATGATTTTAATTCTAACCACTTCAACATAATAATATATACCAAATAGTGTTGTGTGCCAAGTTTCGTGCAAATAAAACCAAGTTTGAGCTACTTTATGCTCAAAAGTACCAAAAACGCTTAAAAACCCTTAAAATCGCAACTTAATATGTAATTTCTTCCATATGACTATGATAATCAATTCTAACCACTTCAACACAATAATATATACCAAATAGTTTTAAGTTCCAAGTTTCGTGCAAAACAAACCAAGTTTGAGCTACTTTATGCGCAAAAGTGCCAAAAACGCTTTAAAACCCTTAAAATCGCAACTTAACATGTAATTTCTTGCATAAGACTACGATTTCCAATTCTAACCACTTCAACAGAATAATATATACCAAATAGTGTTGTGTGCCAAGTTTCGTGTAAAACAAACCAAGTTTGAGCTACTTTATGCGCAAAAGTGCCAAAAACGCTTAATAACCCTTAAAATCGCAACTTAACACTTTATTTATAGCGTAAGACTATGATTTTAATTCTAACCACTTCAACATAATAATATATACCAAATAGTGTTGTGTGCCAAGTTTCGTGCAAATAAAACCAAGTTTGAGCTACTTTATGCTCAAAAGTACCAAAAACGCTTAAAAACCCTTAAAATCGCAACTTAATATGTAATTTCTTCCATATGACTATGATAATCAATTCTAACCACTTCAACACAATAATATATACCAAATAGTTTTATGTTCCAAGTTTCGTGCAAAACAAACCTAGTTTGAGCTACTTTATGCGCAAAAGTGCCAAAAACGCTTAAAAACCCTTAAAATTGCAACTTAACATGTAATTTCTTGCATATGACTATGATAATCATTTCTAACCACTTCAACACAATAATATATACCAAATAGTTTTAAGTTCCAAGTTTCGTGCAAAACAAATTATGTTTGAGCTACTTTATGCGCAAAAGTGCCAAAAACGCTTAAAAACCCTTAAAATCGCAACTTAACATGTAACTTCTTGCATATAACTATGATTTCCAATAATAACCACTTCAACACAATAATATATACTAAATAGTGTTGTATGCCAAGTTTAGTGCAAATCAAACTAAGCTTGAACTACTTTATGCGCAAAAGTGCCAAAAACGCTTAAAAACCCTTAAAATCGCAACTTAACATGTAATTTCTAGCATATGACTATGATTTTATATTCTAACCACTTCAACACAATAATTTATACCAAACAGTTTTGTGTGCCAAGTTTCGTTTAAAACCAACCAAGTTTGAGCTACTTTATGCGCAAAAGTGCCAAAAACGCTTAAAAACCCTTAGAATAGCAACTTAACATATAATTTCTTGCATATGACTATGATTTTCAATTCTAACCACTTCAACACAATAATATATCTCAAATAGTGTTGTGTGCCAAATTTCGTGCAAAACAAACCAAATTTGAGCTACTTTATGCGCTAAAGTCCCAAAAACGCTTAATAACCCTTAAAATCGCAACTTAACACTTTATTTATAGCGTAAGACTATGATTTTAATTATAACCACTTCAACATAATAATATATACCAAATAGTGTTGTGTGCCAAGTTTCGTGCAAATAAAACCAAGTTTGAGCTACTTTATGCTCAAAAGTACCAAAAACGCTTAAAAACCCTTAAAATCGCAACTTAATATGTAATTTCTTCCATATGACTATGATAATCAATTCTAACCACTTCAACACAATAATATATACCAAACAGTTTTATGTTCCAAGTTTCGTGCAAAACAAACCTAGTTTGAGCTACTTTATGCGCAAAAGTGCCAAAAACGCTTAAAAACCTTTAAAATTGCAACTTAACATGTAATTTCTTGCATATGACTTTGATTTTCAATTCTAACCACTTCAACACAATAATATATACCAAATAGTGTTGTGTGCTAAGTTTCGTACAAAACAAACAAAGTTTGAGCTATTTTATGCGCAAAAGTGCCAAAAACGCTTAAAAACCCATAAAATCGCAACTTAACATGTAATTTCTTGCATATGACTATGATTTTAAATTCTAACCACTTCAATACAATAATATATACCAAATAGTGTTGTGTGCCAAGTTTCGTGCAAAAACAAACCAAGTTTGAGCTACTTTATGCGCAAAACTGCCAAAAACGCTTAAAAACCCTTAAAATCGCAACTTAACACGTAATTTCTAGCATTTCACTATGATTTTAAATTCTAACCACTTCAACATAATAATATATACCAAATAGTGTTGTGTGCCAAGTTTCGTACAAAACAAACCAAGTTTGAGCTACTTTATGCGGAAAAGTGGCAAAAACGCTTAAAAGCCCTTAAAATCGCAACTTAACATGTAATTTCTAGCATATGATTATGATTTTCAATTTTAACCACTTCAACACAATAATATATACAAATAATATTGTGTGCTAAGTTTAGTGCAAAAGAAACCAAGTTTGAGCTACATTTTGCGCAAAAGAGCCAAAAACGCTTAACAACCCTTAAAATCGCAACTTAACACTTAATTTTTAGCATAAGACTATGATTTTAAATTCTAACCACTTAAACATAATAATATATACCAAATAGTGTTGTATGCCAAGTTTCGTGCAAAACAAACCAAGTTTGAGCTACTTTATGCGAAAAGTGCCAAAAACGCTTAAAAACCCATAAAATTGCAACTTAACATGTAATTTCTTGCATATGACTACGATTTTCAATTCTAACACTTCAACATAATAATATATACCAAATAGTGTTGTGTACCAATTTTCGTGCAAAACAAACCAAGTTTGAGCTACTTTATGCGCTAAAGTGCCAAAAACGCTTAAAAACCCTTAAAATCGCAACTTAACATGTAATTTCTTGCATAAGACTATGATTTCCAATTCTAACCACTTCAACACAATAATATATACCAAATAGTGTTGTGTGCCAAGTTTCGTGTAAAACAAACCAAGTTTGAGCTACTTTATGCGCAAAAGTGCCAAAAACGCTTAATAACCCTTAAAATCGCAACTTAACACTTTATTTATAGCGTAAGACTATGATTTTAATTCTAACCACTTCAACATAATAATATATACCAAATAGTGTTGTGTGCCAAGTTTCGTGCAAATAAAACCAAGTTTGAGCTACTTTATGCTCAAAAGTACCAAAAACGCTTAAAAACCCTTAAAATCGCAACTTAATATGTAATTTCTTCCATATGACTATGATAATCAATTCTAACCACTTCAACACAATAATATATACCAAATAGTTTTATGTTCCAAGTTTCGTGCAAAACAAACCTAGTTTGAGCTACTTTATGCGCAAAAGTGCCAAAAACGATTAAAAACCTTTAAAATTGCAACTTAACATGTAATTTCTTGCATATGACTTTGATTTTCAATTCTAACCACTTCAACACAATAATATATACCAAATAGTGTTGTGTGCCAAGTTTCGTGCAAAAACAAACCAAGTTTGAGCTATTTTATGCGCAAAAGTGCCAAAAACGCTTAAAAACCCTTAAAATCGCAACTTAACACGTAATTTCTAGCATTTCACTATGATTTTAAATTCTAACCACTTCAAAATAATAATATATACCAATTAGTGTTGTGTGCCAAGTTTTGTACAAAACAAACCAAGTTTGAGCTACTTTATGCGCAAAAGTGACAAAAACGCTTAAAAGCCCTTAAAATCACAACTTAACATTTAATTTCTAGCATATGACTATGATTTTCAATTCTAACCACTTCAACACAATAATTTATACCAAATAGTATTGTGTGCCAAGTTTTGTTCAAAACCAACCAAGTTTGAGCTATTTTATGCGCAAAAGTGCGAAAAACGCTTAAAAACCCATAAAATCGCAACTTGACATGTAATTTCTTGCATATGACTATGATTTTCAATTCTAACCACTTCAACACAATATTATATATCAAATAGTGTTGTGTGCCAAGTTTCGTGCAAATTAAACCAAGTTTGAGCTACTTTATGCGCAAAAGTACCAAAAACGCTTAAAAACCCTTAAAATCGCAACTTAACATGTAATTTCTTACATATGACTATGATAATCAATTCTAACCACTTCAACACAATAATATATACCAAATAGTTTTAAGTTCCAAGTTTCGTGCAAAACAAACCAAGTTTGAGCTACTTTATGCGCAAAAGTGCCAAAAACGCTTAAAAACCCTTAAAATTGCAACTTAACATGTAATTTCTTGCATATGACTATGATAATCATTTCTAACCACTTCAACACAATAATATATACCAAATAGTTTTAAGTTCCAAGTTTCGTGCAAAACAAATTATGTTTGAGCTACTTTATGCGCAAAAGTGCCAAAAACGCTTAAAAACCCTTAAAATAGCAACTTAACATGTAACTTCTTGCATATAACTATGATTTCCAATTATAACCACTTCAACACAATAATATATACTAAATAGTGTTGTATGCCATGTTTCGTGCAAATCAAACTAAGCTTGAACTACTTTATGCGCAAAAGTGCCAAAAACGCTTAAAAACCCTTAAAATCGCAACTTAACATGTAATTTCTAGCATATGACTATGATTTTATATTCTAACCACTTCAACACAATAATTTATACTAAACAGTTTTGTGTGCCAAGTTTCGTTCAAAACCAACCAAGTTTGAGCTACTTTATGCGCAAAAGTGCCAAAAACGCTTAAAAACCCTTAGAATAGCAACTTAACATATAATTTCTTGCATATGACTATGATTTTCAATTCTAACCACTTCAACACAATAATATATATCAAATAGTGTTGTATGCCAAATTTCGTGCAAAACAAACCAAATTTGAGCTACTTTATGCGCTAAAGTCCCAAAAACGCTTAATAACCCTTAAAATCGCAACTTAACACTTTATTTATAGCGTAAGACTATGATTTTAATTCTAACCACTTCAACATAATAATATATACCAAATAGTGTTGTGTGCCAAGTTTCGTGCAAATAAAACCAAGTTTGAGCTACTTTATGCTCAAAAGTACCAAAAACGCTTAAAAACCCTTAAAATCGCAACTTAATATGTAATTTCTTCCATATGACTATGATAATCAATTCT
The DNA here is from genome assembly GCF_026212465.1 of Amaranthus tricolor. Classification (NCBI taxonomy): domain Eukaryota; kingdom Viridiplantae; phylum Streptophyta; class Magnoliopsida; order Caryophyllales; family Amaranthaceae; genus Amaranthus; species Amaranthus tricolor. The sequence goes on along the minus strand of NC_080052.1, from coordinate 329,328 downwards.
AACCACTTCAACACAATAATATATACCAAATAGTTTTATGTTCCAAGTTTCGTGCAAAACAAACCTAGTTTGAGCTACTTTATGCGCAAAAGTGCCAAAAACGCTTAAAAACCTTTAAAATTGCAACTTAACATGTAATTTCTTGCATATGACTTTGATTTTCAATTCTAACCACTTCAACACAATAATATATACCAAATAGTGTTGTGTGCTAAGTTTCGTACAAAACAAACAAAGTTTGAGCTATTTTATGCGCAAACGTGCCAAAAACGCTTAAAAACCCATAAAATCGCAACTTAACATGTAATTTCTTGCATATGACTATGATTTTAAATTTTAACCACTTCAATACAATAATATATACCAAATAGTGTTGTGTGCCAAGTTTCGTGCAAAAACAAACCAAGTTTGAGCTACTTTATGCGCAAAAGTGCCAAAAACGCTTAATAACCCTTAAAATCGCAACTTAACACTTTATTTATAGCGTAAGACTATGATTTTAATTCTAACCACTTCAACATAATAATATATACCAAATAGTGTTGTGTGCCAAGTTTCGTGCAAATAAAACCAAGTTTGAGCTACTTTATGCTCAAAAGTACCAAAAACGCTTAAAAACCCTTAAAATCGCAACTTAATATGTAATTTCTTCCATATGACTATGATAATCAATTCTAACCACTTCAACACAATAATATATACCAAATAGTTTTATGTTCCAATTTTCGTGCAAAACAAACCTAGTTTGAGCTACTTTATGCGCAAAAGTGCCAAAAACGCTTAAAAACCTTTAAAATTGCAACTTAACATGTAATTTCTTGCATATGACTTTGATTTTCAATTCTAACCACTTCAACACAATAATATATACCAAATAGTGTTGTGTGCCAAGTTTCGTGCAAAAACAAACCAAGTTTGAGCTATTTTATGCGCAAAAGTGCCAAAAAAGCTTAAAAACCCTTAAAATCGCAACTTAACACGTAATTTCTAGCATTTCACTATAATTTTAAATTCTAACCACTTCAAAATAATAATATATACCAAGTAGTGTTGTGTGCCAAGTTTTGTACAAAACAAACCAAGTTTGAGCTACTTTATGCGCAAAAGTGACAAAAACGCTTAAAAGCCCTTAAAATCGCAACTTAACATTTAATTTCTAGCATATGACTATGATTTTCAATTCTAACCACTTCAACACAATAATTTATACCAAATAGTATTGTGTGCCAAGTTTTGTTCAAAACCAACCAAGTTTGAGCTATTTTATGCGCAAAAGTGCGAAAAAACGCTTAAAAACCCATAAAATCGCAACTTGACATGTAATTTCTTGCATATGACTATGATTTTCAATTCTAACCACTTCAACACAATATTATATATCAAATAGTGTTGTGTGCCAAGTTTCGTGCAAATTAAACCAAGTTTGAGCTACTTTATGCGCAAAAGTACCAAAAACGCTTAAAAACCCTTAAAATCGCAACTTAACATGTAATTTCTTACATATGACTATGATAATCAATTCTAACCACTTCAACACAATAATATATACCAAATAGTTTTAAGTTCCAAGTTTCGTGCAAAACAAACCAAGTTTGAGCTACTTTATGCGCAAAAGTGCCAAAAACGCTTAAAAACCCATAAAATTGCAACTTAACATGTAATTTCTTGCATATGACTATGATAATCATTTCTAACCACTTCAACACAATAATATATACCAAATAGTTTTAAGTTCCAAGTTTCGTGCAAAACAAATTATGTTTGAGCTACTTTATGCGCAAAAGTGCCAAAAACGCTTAAAAACCCTTAAAATCGCAACTTAACATGTAACTTCTTGCATATAACTATGATTTCCAATTATAACCACTTCAACACAATAATATATACTAAATAGTGTTGTATGCCAAGTTTCGTGCAAATCAAACTAAGCTTGAACTACTTTATGCGCAAAAGTGCCAAAAACGCTTAAAAACCCTTAAAATCGCAACTTAACATGTAATTTCTAGCATATGACTATGATTTTATATTCTAACCACTTCAACACAATAATTTATACTAAACAGTTTTGTGTGCCAAGTTTGAGCTACTTTATGCGCAAAAGTGCCAAAAACGCTTAAAAACCCTTAGAATAGCAACTTAACATATAATTTCTTGCATATGACTATGATTTTCAATTCTAACCACTTCAACACAATAATATATATCAAATAGTGTTGTGTGCCAAATTTCGTGCAAAACAAACCAAATTTGAGCTACTTTATGCGCTAAAGTCCCAAAAACGCTTAATAACCCTTAAAATCGCAACTTAACACTTTATTTATAGCGTAAGACTATGATTTTAATTCTAACCACTTCAACATAATAATATATACCAAATAGTGTTGTGTGCCAAGTTTCGTGCAAATAAAACCAAGTTTGAGCTACTTTATGCTCAAAAGTACCAAAAACGCTTAAAAACCCTTAAAATCGCAACTTAATATGTAATTTCTTCCATATGACTATGATAATCAATTCTAACCACTTCAACACAATAATATATACCAAATAGTTTTATGTTCCAAGTTTCGTGCAAAACAAACCTAGTTTGAGCTACTTTATGCGCAAAAGTGCCAAAAACGCTTAAAAACCTTTAAAATTGCAACTTAACATGTAATTTCTTGCATATGACTTTGATTTTCAATTCTAACCACTTCAACACAATAATATATACCAAATAGTGTTGTGTGCTATGTTTCGTACAAAACAAACAAAGTTTGAGCTATTTTATGCGCAAAAGTGCCAAAAACGCTTAAAAAACCCATAAAATCGCAACTTAACATGTAATTTCTTGCATATGACTATGATTTTAAATTCTAACCACTTCAATACAATAATATATACCAAATAGTGTTGTGTGCCAAGTTTCGTGCAAAAACAAACCAAGTTTCAGCTACTTTATGCGCAAAAGTGCGAAAAACGCTTAAAAACCCTTAAAATCGCAACTTAACACGTAATTTCTAACATTTCACTATGATTTTAAATTCTAACCACTTCAACATAATAATATAAACCAAATAGTGTTGTGTGCCATGTTTCGTACAAAACAAACCAAGTTTGAGCTACATTATGCGGAAAAGTGGCAAAAACGCTTAAAAGCCCTTAAAATCGCAACTTAACTTGTAATTTCTAGCATATGAATATGATTTTCAATTTTAACCACTTCAACACAATAATATATACAAATAATATTGTGTGCTAAGTTTCGTGCAAAAGAAACCAAGTTTGAGCTACATTTTGCGCAAAAGAGCCAAAAACGCTTAACAACCCTTAAAATCGCAACTTAACACTTAATTTTTAGCATAAGACTATGATTTTAAATTCTAACCACTTAAACATAATAATATATACCAAATAGTGTTGTATGCCAAGTTTCGTGCAAAACAAACCAAGTTTGAGCTACTTTATGCGAAAAGTGCCAAAAACGCTTAAAAAACCCATAAAATTGCAACTTAACATGTAATTTCTTGCATATGACTACGATTTTCAATTCTAACCACTTCAACATAATAATATATACCAAATAGTGTTGTGTACCAATTTTCGTGCAAAACAAACCAAGTTTGAGCTACTTTATGCGCTAAAGTGCCAAAAACGCTTAAAAACCCTTAAAATCGCTACTTAACATGTAATTTCTTGCATATGACTATGATTTCCAATTCTAACCACTTCAACACAATAATATATACCAAATAGTGTTGTATGCCAAGTTTCGTGCAAATAAATTTAAGTTTGAGCTACTTTATGTGAAAAGTACCAAAAACGCTTAATAACCCATAAAATTGCAACTTAACATGTAATTTCTTGCATATGACTATGATTTTAAATTCATACCACTTCAACATAATAATTTATACCAAATATTTTTGTGTGCCAAGTTTCGTTCAAAACCAACCAAGTTTGAGCTACTTTATGCGCAAAAGTGCCTAAAACGCTTAAAAACCCTTAAAATAGCAACTTAACACTTAATTTTAGCATAAGACTATGATTTTAAATTCTAACCACTTCAACATAATAATATATACCAAATAGTGTTGTATGCTAAGTTTCGTGCAAATCAAACCAAGTGTTAGCTACTTTATGCGAGAAGTGCCAAAAACGCTAAAAACCCATAAAATTGCAACTTAACATGTATTTTCTTGCACATGACTAAGATTTTCAATTCTAACCACTTCAACATAATAATTTATACCAAATAGTTTTGTGTGCCAAGCTTCGTTCAAAACCAACCTCCTTTGAGCTACTTTATGCGCAAAAGTGCCAAAAACGCTTTAGAACCCTTAAAATCGCAACTTAACATGTAATTTCTTGCATAAGACTATGATTTCCAATTCTAACCACTTCAACACAATAATATATACCAAATAGTGTTGTGTGCCAAGTTTCGTGTAAAACAAACCAAGTTTGAGCTACTTCATGCGCAAAAAGTGCTAAAAAACGCTTAATAACCCTTAAAATCGCAACTTAACACTTTATTTATAGCGTAAGACTATGATTTAATTCTAACCACTTCAACATAATAATATATACCAAATAGTGTTGTGTGCCAAGTTTCGTGCAAATAAAACCAAGTTTGAGCTACTTTATGCTCAAAAGTACCAAAAAACGCTTAAAAACCCTTAAAATCGCAACTTAATATGTAATTTCTTCCATATGACTATGATAATCAATTCTAACCACTTCAACACAATAATATATACCAAATAGTTTTAAGTTCCAAGTTTCGTGCAAAACAAACCAAGTTTGAGCTACTTTATGCGCAAAAGTGCCAAAAACGCTTTAAAACCCTTAAAATCGCAACTTAACATGTAATTTCTTGCATAAGACTACGATTTCCAATTCTAACCACTTCAACACAATATATATACCAAATAGTGTTGTGTGCCAAGTTTCGTGTAAAACAAACCAAGTTTGAGCTACTTTATGCGCAAAAGTGCCAAAAACGCTTAATAACCCTTAAAATCGCAACTTAACACTTTATTTATAGCGTAAGACTATGATTTTAATTCTAACCACTTCAACATAATAATATATACCAAATAGTGTTGTGTGCCAAGTTTCGTGCAAATAAAACCAAGTTTGAGCTACTTTATGCTCAAAAGTACCAAAAACGCTTAAAAACCCTTAAAATCGCAACTTAATATGTAATTTCTTCCATATGACTATGATAATAATTTCTAACCACTTCAACACAATAATATATACCAAATAGTTTTATGTTCCAAGTTTCGTGCAAAACAAACCTAGTTTATGCGCAAAAGTGCCAAAAACGCTTAAAAACCCTTAAAATTGCAACTTAACATGTAATTTCTTGCATATGACTTTGATTTTCAATTCTAACCACTTCAACACAACAATATATACCAAATAGTGTTGTGTGCCAAGTTTCGTGCAAAAACAAACCAAGTTTGAGCTACTTTATGCGCAAAAGTGCCAAAAACGCTTAAAAGCCCTTAAAATCGCAACTTAACATGTAATTTCTACCATATGACTATGATTTTCAATTTTAACCACTTCAACACAATAATATATACAAATAATGTTGTGTGCTAAGTTTCGTGCAAAAGAAACCAAGTTTGAGCTACATTTTGCGCAAAAGAGCCAAAAACGCTTAACAACCCTTAAAATCGCAACTTAACACTTAATTTTTAGCATAAGACTATGATTTTCAATTCTAAACACTTAAACATAATAATATATATACCAAATAGTGTTGTATGCCAAGTTTCGTGGAAAACAAACCAAGTTTGAGCTACTTTATGCGAAAAGTGCCAAAAACGCTTAACAACCCATAAAATTGCAACTTAACATGTAATTTCATGCATATGACTATGATTTTAAATTCTAACAACTTCAACATAATAATATATACCAAATAGTGTTGTGCACCAATTTTCGTGCAAAACAAACCAAGTTTGAGCTACTTTATGCGCTAAAGTGCCAAAAACGCTTAAAAACCCTTAAAATCGCTACTTAACATGTAATTTCTTGCATATGACTATGATTTCCAATTCTAACCACTTCAACACAATAATATATACCAAATAGTGTTGTATGCCAAGTTTCGTGCAAATAAAACTAAGTTTGAGCTAGTTTATGTGAAAAGTACCAAAAACGCTTAATAACCCATAAAATTGCAACTTAACATGTAATTTCTTGCATATGACTATGATTTTAAATTCAAACCACTTCAACATAATAATTTATACCAAATATTTTTGTGTGCCAAGTTTCGTTCAAAACCAACCAAGTTTTAGCTACTTTATGCGCAAAAGTGCCAAAAACGCTTAAAAACCCTTAAAATCGCAACTTAACACTTAATTTTAGCATAAGACTATGATTTTCAATTCTAACCACTTCAACATAATAATATATACCAAATAGTGTTGTATGCCAAGTTTCGTGCAAATCAAACCAAGTGTTAGCTACTTTATGCGAAAAGTGCCAAAAACGCTAAAAACCTATAAAATTGCAACTTAACATGTATTTTCTTGCACATGACTATGATTTTCAATTCTAACCACTTCAACATAATAATTTATACCAAATAGTTTTGTGTGCCAAGCTTCGTTCAAAACCAACCACGTTTGAGCTACTTTATGCGCAAAAGTGCCAAAAACGCTTAAAAACCCTTAAAATCGCAACTTAACATGTAATTTCTTGCATAAGACTATGATTTCCAATTCTAACCACTTCAACACAATAATATATACCAAATAGTATTGTGTGCCAAGTTTCGTGTAAAACAAACCAAGTTTGAGCTACTTTATGCGCAAAAATGCCAAAAACGCTTAAAAACCCTTAAAATCGCAACTTAACACGTAATTTCTTGCATTTCACTGTGATTTTAAATTTTAACTACTTCAACATAATAATATATACCAAAAAGTGTTGTGTGCCAAGTTTCGTACAAAACAAACCAAGTTTGAGCTACTTTATGCGGAAAAGTGGCAAAAACGCTTAAAAGCCCTTAAAATCGCAACTTAACATGTAATTTCTAGCATATGAATATGATTTTCAATTTTAACCACTTCAACACAGTAATATATACAAATAATTTTGTGTGCTAAGTTTCGTGCAAAAGAAACCAAGTTTGAGCTACATTTTACGCAAAAGTGCCAAAAACTCTTCACAACCCTTAAAATCGCAACTTAACACTTAATTTCTAGCATAAGACTATGATTTTAAATTCTAACCACTTCAACATAATAAGATATACCAAATAGTGTTGTATGCCAAGTTTCGTGCAAATAAACCAAGTTTGAGCTACTTTATGCGCAAAAGTGTCAAAAACGCTTAAAAACCCTTAAAATCGCAACTTAACATGTAATTTCTTACATATGACTATGATAATCAATTCTAACCACTTCAACACAATAATATATTCCAAATAGTTTTAAGTTCTAAGTTTCATGCAAAACAAACCAAGTTTGAGCTACTTTATGCGCAAAAGTGCCAAAAACGCTTAAAAACCCTTAAAATTGCAACTTAACATGTAATTTCTTGCATATGACTATGATAATCATTTCTAACCACTTCAACACAATAATATATACCAAATAGTTTTAAGTTCCAAGTTTCGTGCAAAACAAATTATGTTTGAGCTACTTTATGCGCAAAAGTGCCAAAAACGCTTAAAAACCCTTAAAATTGCAACTTAACATGTAATGTCTTGCATATGACGTTGATTTTCAATTCTAACCACTTCAACACAATAATATATACCAAATAGTGTTGTGTGCTAAGTTTTGTGCAAAACAAACAAGGTTTGAGCTATTTTATGCGCAAAAGTGCCAAAAACGCTTAAAAACCCATAAAATCGCAACTTAACATGTAATTTCTTGCATATGACTATGATTTTCAATTCTAACCACGTCAATACAATAATATATACCAAATAGTGTTGTTTGCCAAGTTTCGTGCAAAACAAACCAAGTTTGCGCTACTTTATGCGCAAAAGTGGCAAAAACGCTTAAAAGCCCTTAAAATCGCAACTTAACATGTAATTTCTAGCATATGTCTATGATTTTCAATTTTAACCACTTCAACACAATAATATATACAAATAATGTTGTGTGCTAAGTTTCGTGCAAAAGAAACCAAGTTTGAGCTACATTTTGCGCAAAAGTGCCAAAAGCGCTTAACAACCCTTAAAATCGCAACTTAACACTTAATTTTTAGCATAAGACTATGATTTTCAATTCTAACCACTTCAACATAATAATATATACCAAATAGTGTTGTATGCCAAGTTTCGTGCAAATCAATCCAAGTTTGAGCTATTTTATGCGAAAATTGCCAAAAACGCTTAAAAACCCATAAAATTGCAACTTAACATGTAATTTCTTGCATATGACTATGATTTTCAATTCTAACCACTTCAACACAATAATATATACCAAATAGTGTTGTGTACCAAGTTTCGTGTAAAACAAACCAAGTTTCAGCTACTTTATGCACAAAAGTGCCAAAAACGCTTAAAAACCCTTAAAATCGTAACTTAACATGTAATTTCTTGCATAAGACTATGATTTCCAATTCTAACCACTTCAACACAATAATATATACCAAATAGTGTTGTGTGCCAAGTTTCGTGTAAAACAAACCAAGTTTGAGCTACTTTATGCGCAAAAGTGCCAAAAACGCTTAAAAACCTTTAAAATCGCAACTGTGATTTTAAATTCTAACTACTTCAACATAATAATATATACCAAATAGTGTTGTGTGCCAAGTTTCGTACAAAACAAACCAAGTTTGAGCTACTTTGTGCGGAAAAGTGGCAAAAACGCTTAAAAGCCCTTAAAATCGCAACTTAACATGTAATTTCTAGCATATGAATATGATTTTCAATTTTAACCACTTCAACACAGTAATATATACAAATAATTTTGTGTGCTAAGTTTCGTGCAAAAGAAACCAAGTTTGAGCTACATTTTACGCAAAAGTGCCAAAAACTCTTCACAACCCTTAAAATCGCAACTTAACACTTAATTTCTAGCATAAGACTATGATTTTAAATTCTAACCACTTCAACATAATAAGATATACCAAATAGTGTTGTATGCCAAGTTTCGTGCAAATAAACCAAGTTTGAGCTACTTTATGCGCAAAAGTGTCAAAAACGCTTAAAAACCCTTAAAATCGCAACTTAACATGTAATTTCTTACATATGACTATGATAATCAATTCTAACCACTTCAACACAATAATATATTCCAAATAGTTTTAAGTTCTAAGTTTCATGCAAAACAAACCAAGTTTGAGCTACTTTATGCGCAAAAGTGCCAAAAACGCTTAAAAACCCTTAAAATTGCAACTTAACATGTAATTTCTTGCATATGACTATGATAATCATTTCTAACCACTTCAACACAATAATATATACCAAATAGTTTTAAGTTCCAAGTTTCGTGCAAAACAAATTATGTTTGAGCTACTTTATGCGCAAAAGTGCCAAAAACGCTTAAAAACCCTTAAAATTGCAACTTAACATGTAATGTCTTGCATATGACGTTGATTTTCAATTCTAACCACTTCAACACAATAATATATACCAAATAGTGTTGTGTGCTAAGTTTTGTGCAAAACAAACAAGGTTTGAGCTATTTTATGCGCAAAAGTGCCAAAAACGCTTAAAAACCCATAAAATCGCAACTTAACATGTAATTTCTTGCATATGACTATGATTTTCAATTCTAACCACGTCAATACAATAATATATACCAAATAGTGTTGTTTGCCAAGTTTCGTGCAAAACAAACCAAGTTTGCGCTACTTTATGCGCAAAAGTGGCAAAAACGCTTAAAAGCCCTTAAAATCGCAACTTAACATGTAATTTCTAGCATATGTCTATGATTTTCAATTTTAACCACTTCAACACAATAATATATACAAATAATGTTGTGTGCTAAGTTTCGTGCAAAAGAAACCAAGTTTGAGCTACATTTTGCGCAAAAGTGCCAAAAGCGCTTAACAACCCTTAAAATCGCAACTTAACACTTAATTTTTAGCATAAGACTATGATTTTCAATTCTAACCACTTCAACATAATAATATATACCAAATAGTGTTGTATGCCAAGTTTCGTGCAAATCAATCCAAGTTTGAGCTATTTTATGCGAAAATTGCCAAAAACGCTTAAAAACCCATAAAATTGCAACTTAACATGTAATTTCTTGCATATGACTATGATTTTCAATTCTAACCACTTCAACACAATAATATATACCAAATAGTGTTGTGTACCAAGTTTCGTGTAAAACAAACCAAGTTTCAGCTACTTTATGCACAAAAGTGCCAAAAACGCTTAAAAACCCTTAAAATCGTAACTTAACATGTAATTTCTTGCATAAGACTATGATTTCCAATTCTAACCACTTCAACACAATAATATATACCAAATAGTGTTGTGTGCCAAGTTTCGTGTAAAACAAACCAAGTTTGAGCTACTTTATGCGCAAAAGTGCCAAAAACGCTTAAAAACCTTTAAAATCGCAACTGTGATTTTAAATTCTAACTACTTCAACATAATAATATATACCAAATAGTGTTGTGTGCCAAGTTTCGTACAAAACAAACCAAGTTTGAGCTACTTTGTGCGGAAAAGTGGCAAAAACGCTTAAAAGCCCTTAAAATCGCAACTTAACATGTAATTTCTAGCATATGAATATGATTTTCAATTTTAACCACTTCAACACAGTAATATATACAAATAATTTTGTGTGCTAAGTTTCGTGCAAAAGAAACCAAGTTTGAGCTACATTTTACGCAAAAGTGCCAAAAACTCTTCACAACCCTTAAAATCGCAACTTAACACTTAATTTCTAGCATAAGACTATGATTTTAAATTCTAACCACTTCAACATAATAAGATATACCAAATAGTGTTGTATGCCAAGTTTCGTGCAAATAAACCAAGTTTGAGCTACTTTATGCGCAAAAGTGTCAAAAACGCTTAAAAACCCTTAAAATCGCAACTTAACATGTAATTTCTTACATATGACTATGATAATCAATTCTAACCACTTCAACACAATAATATATTCCAAATAGTTTTAAGTTCTAAGTTTCATGCAAAACAAACCAAGTTTGAGCTACTTTATGCGCAAAAGTGCCAAAAACGCTTAAAAACCCTTAAAATTGCAACTTAACATGTAATTTCTTGCATATGACTATGATAATCATTTCTAACCACTTCAACACAATAATATATACCAAATAGTTTTAAGTTCCAAGTTTCGTGCAAAACAAATTATGTTTGAGCTACTTTATGCGCAAAAGTGCCAAAAACGCTTAAAAACCCTTAAAATTGCAACTTAACATGTAATGTCTTGCATATGACGTTGATTTTCAATTCTAACCACTTCAACACAATAATATATACCAAATAGTGTTGTGTGCTAAGTTTTGTGCAAAACAAACAAGGTTTGAGCTATTTTATGCGCAAAAGTGCCAAAAACGCTTAAAAACCCATAAAATCGCAACTTAACATGTAATTTCTTGCATATGACTATGATTTTCAATTCTAACCACGTCAATACAATAATATATACCAAATAGTGTTGTTTGCCAAGTTTCGTGCAAAACAAACCAAGTTTGCGCTACTTTATGCGCAAAAGTGGCAAAAACGCTTAAAAGCCCTTAAAATCGCAACTTAACATGTAATTTCTAGCATATGTCTATGATTTTCAATTTTAACCACTTCAACACAATAATATATACAAATAATGTTGTGTGCTAAGTTTCGTGCAAAAGAAACCAAGTTTGAGCTACATTTTGCGCAAAAGTGCCAAAAGCGCTTAACAACCCTTAAAATCGCAACTTAACACTTAATTTTTAGCATAAGACTATGATTTTCAATTCTAACCACTTCAACATAATAATATATACCAAATAGTGTTGTATGCCAAGTTTCGTGCAAATCAATCCAAGTTTGAGCTATTTTATGCGAAAATTGCCAAAAACGCTTAAAAACCCATAAAATTGCAACTTAACATGTAATTTCTTGCATATGACTATGATTTTCAATTCTAACCACTTCAACACAATAATATATACCAAATAGTGTTGTGTACCAAGTTTCGTGTAAAACAAACCAAGTTTCAGCTACTTTATGCACAAAAGTGCCAAAAACGCTTAAAAACCCTTAAAATCGTAACTTAACATGTAATTTCTTGCATAAGACTATGATTTCCAATTCTAACCACTTCAACACAATAATATATACCAAATAGTGTTGTGTGCCAAGTTTCGTGTAAAACTAACCAAGTTTGAGCTACTTTATGCGCAAAAGTGCCAAAAACGCTTAAAAACCTTTAAAATCGCAACTTAACACGTAATTTCTTGCATTTCACTGTGATTTTAAATTCTAACTACTTCAACATAATAATATATACCAAATAGTGTTGTGTGCCAAGTTTCGTACAAAACAAACCAAGTTTGAGCTACTTTGTGCGGAAAAGTGGCAAAAACGCTTAAAAGCCCTTAAAATCGCAACTTAACATGTAATTTCTAGCATATGAATATGATTTTCAATTTTAACCACTTCAACACAGTAATATATACAAATAATTTTGTGTGCTAAGTTTCGTGCAAAAGAAACCAAGTTTGAGCTACATTTTACGCAAAAGTGCCAAAAACTCTTCACAACCCTTAAAATCGCAACTTAACACTTAATTTCTAGCATAAGACTATGATTTTAAATTCTAACCACTTCAACATAATAAGATATACCAAATAGTGTTGTATGCCAAGTTTCGTGCAAATAAACCAAGTTTGAGCTACTTTATGCGCAAAAGTGTCAAAAACGCTTAAAAACCCTTAAAATCGCAACTTAACATGTAATTTCTTACATATGACTATGATAATCAATTCTAACCACTTCAACACAATAATATATTCCAAATAGTTTTAAGTTCTAAGTTTCATGCAAAACAAACCAAGTTTGAGCTACTTTATGCGCAAAAGTGCCAAAAACGCTTAAAAACCCTTAAAATTGCAACTTAACATGTAATTTCTTGCATATGACTATGATAATCATTTCTAACCACTTCAACACAATAATATATACCAAATAGTTTTAAGTTCCAAGTTTCGTGCAAAACAAATTATGTTTGAGCTACTTTATGCGCAAAAGTGCCAAAAACGCTTAAAAACCCTTAAAATTGCAACTTAACATGTAATGTCTTGCATATGACGTTGATTTTCAATTCTAACCACTTCAACACAATAATATATACCAAATAGTGTTGTGTGCTAAGTTTTGTGCAAAACAAACAAGGTTTGAGCTATTTTATGCGCAAAAGTGCCAAAAACGCTTAAAAACCCATAAAATCGCAACTTAACATGTAATTTCTTGCATATGACTATGATTTTCAATTCTAACCACGTCAATACAATAATATATACCAAATAGTGTTGTTTGCCAAGTTTCGTGCAAAACAAACCAAGTTTGCGCTACTTTATGCGCAAAAGTGGCAAAAACGCTTAAAAGCCCTTAAAATCGCAACTTAACATGTAATTTCTAGCATATGTCTATGATTTTCAATTTTAACCACTTCAACACAATAATATATACAAATAATGTTGTGTGCTAAGTTTCGTGCAAAAGAAACCAAGTTTGAGCTACATTTTGCGCAAAAGTGCCAAAAGCGCTTAACAACCCTTAAAATCGCAACTTAACACTTAATTTTTAGCATAAGACTATGATTTTCAATTCTAACCACTTCAACATAATAATATATACCAAATAGTGTTGTATGCCAAGTTTCGTGCAAATCAATCCAAGTTTGAGCTATTTTATGCGAAAATTGCCAAAAACGCTTAAAAACCCATAAAATTGCAACTTAACATGTAATTTCTTGCATATGACTATGATTTTCAATTCTAACCACTTCAACACAATAATATATACCAAATAGTGTTGTGTACCAAGTTTCGTGTAAAACAAACCAAGTTTCAGCTACTTTATGCACAAAAGTGCCAAAAACGCTTAAAAACCCTTAAAATCGTAACTTAACATGTAATTTCTTGCATAAGACTATGATTTCCAATTCTAACCACTTCAACACAATAATATATACCAAATAGTGTTGTGTGCCAAGTTTCGTGTAAAACAAACCAAGTTTGAGCTACTTTATGCGCAAAAGTGCCAAAAACGCTTAAAAACCTTTAAAATCGCAACTGTGATTTTAAATTCTAACTACTTCAACATAATAATATATACCAAATAGTGTTGTGTGCCAAGTTTCGTACAAAACAAACCAAGTTTGAGCTACTTTGTGCGGAAAAGTGGCAAAAACGCTTAAAAGCCCTTAAAATCGCAACTTAACATGTAATTTCTAGCATATGAATATGATTTTCAATTTTAACCACTTCAACACAGTAATATATACAAATAATTTTGTGTGCTAAGTTTCGTGCAAAAGAAACCAAGTTTGAGCTACATTTTACGCAAAAGTGCCAAAAACTCTTCACAACCCTTAAAATCGCAACTTAACACTTAATTTCTAGCATAAGACTATGATTTTAAATTCTAACCACTTCAACATAATAAGATATACCAAATAGTGTTGTATGCCAAGTTTCGTGCAAATAAACCAAGTATGAGCTACTTTATGCGCAAAAGTGTCAAAAACGCTTAAAAACCCTTAAAATCGCAACTTAACATGTAATTTCTTACATATGACTATGATAATCAATTCTAACCACTTCAACACAATAATATATTCCAAATAGTTTTAAGTTCTAAGTTTCATGCAAAACAAACCAAGTTTGAGCTACTTTATGCGCAAAAGTGCCAAAAACGCTTAAAAACCCTTAAAATTGCAACTTAACATGTAATTTCTTGCATATGACTATGATAATCATTTCTAACCACTTCAACACAATAATATATACCAAATAGTTTTAAGTTCCAAGTTTCGTGCAAAACAAATTATGTTTGAGCTACTTTATGCGCAAAAGTGCCAAAAACGCTTAAAAACCCTTAAAATTGCAACTTAACATGTAATGTCTTGCATATGACGTTGATTTTCAATTCTAACCACTTCAACACAATAATATATACCAAATAGTGTTGTGTGCTAAGTTTTGTGCAAAACAAACAAGGTTTGAGCTATTTTATGCGCAAAAGTGCCAAAAACGCTTAAAAACCCATAAAATCGCAACTTAACATGTAATTTCTTGCATATGACTATGATTTTCAATTCTAACCACGTCAATACAATAATATATACCAAATAGTGTTGTTTGCCAAGTTTCGTGCAAAACAAACCAAGTTTGCGCTACTTTATGCGCAAAAGTGGCAAAAACGCTTAAAAGCCCTTAAAATCGCAACTTAACATGTAATTTCTAGCATATGTCTATGATTTTCAATTTTAACCACTTCAACACAATAATATATACAAATAATGTTGTGTGCTAAGTTTCGTGCAAAAGAAACCAAGTTTGAGCTACATTTTGCGCAAAAGTGCCAAAAGCGCTTAACAACCCTTAAAATCGCAACTTAACACTTAATTTTTAGCATAAGACTATGATTTTCAATTCTAACCACTTCAACATAATAATATATACCAAATAGTGTTGTATGCCAAGGTTTCGTGCAAATCAATCCAAGTTTGAGCTATTTTATGCGAAAATTGCCAAAAACGCTTAAAAACCCATAAAATTGCAACTTAACATGTAATTTCTTGCATATGACTATGATTTTCAATTCTAACCACTTCAACACAATAATATATACCAAATAGTGTTGTGTACCAAGTTTCGTGTAAAACAAACCAAGTTTCAGCTACTTTATGCACAAAAGTGCCAAAAACGCTTAAAAACCCTTAAAATCGTAACTTAACATGTAATTTCTTGCATAAGACTATGATTTCCAATTCTAACCACTTCAACACAATAATATATACCAAATAGTGGTTGTGTGCCAAGTTTCGTGTAAAACAAACCAAGTTTGAGCTACTTTATGCGCAAAAGTGCCAAAAACGCTTAAAAACCTTTAAAATCGCAACTTAACACGTAATTTCTTGCATTTCACTGTGATTTTAAATTCTAACTACTTCAACATAATAATATATACCAAATAGTGTTGTGTGCCAAGTTTCGTACAAAACAAACCAAGTTTGAGCTACTTTGTGCGGAAAAGTGGCAAAAACGCTTAAAAGCCCTTAAAATCGCAACTTAACATGTAATTTCTAGCATATGAATATGATTTTCAATTTTAACCACTTCAACACAGTAATATATACAAATAATTTTGTGTGCTAAGTTTCGTGCAAAAGAAACCAAGTTTGAGCTACATTTTACGCAAAAAGTGCCAAAAACTCTTCACAACCCTTAAAATCGCAACTTAACACTTAATTTCTAGCATAAGACTATGATTTTAAATTCTAACCACTTCAACATAATAAGATATACCAAATAGTGTTGTATGCCAAGTTTCGTGCAAATCAACCAAGTTTGAGCTACTTTATGCGCAAAAGTGTCAAAACGCTTAAAAACCTTAAAATCGCAACTTAACATGTAATTTCTTACATATGACTATGATAATCAATTCTAACCACTTCAACACAATAATATATTCCAAATAGTTTTAAGTTCTAAGTTTCATGCAAAACAAACCAAGTTTGAGCTACTTTATGCGCAAAAGTGCCAAAAAAACGCTTAAAAACCCTTAAAATTGCAACTTAACATGTAATTTCTTGCATATGACTATGATAATCATTTCTAACCACTTCAACACAATAATATATACCAAATAGTTTTAAGTTCCAAGTTTCGTGCAAAACAAATTATGTTTGAGCTACTTTATGCGCAAAAGTGCCAAAAACGCTTAAAAACCCTTAAAATTGCAACTTAACATGTAATGTCTTGCATATGACGTTGATTTTCAATTCTAACCACTTCAACACAATAATATATACCAAATAGTGTTGTGTGCTAAGTTTTGTGCAAAACAAACAAGGTTTGAGCTATTTTATGTGCAAAAGTGCCAAAAAAACGCTTAAAACCCATAAAATCGCAACTTAACATGTAATTTCTTGCATATGACTATGATTTTCAATTCTAACCACGTCAATACAATAATATATACCAAATAGTGTTGTTTGCCAAGTTTCGTGCAAAACAAACCAAGTTTGCGCTACTTTATGCGCAAAAGTGGCAAAAACGCTTAAAAGCCCTTAAAATCGCAACTTAACATGTAATTTCTAGCATATGTCTATGATTTTCAATTTTAACCACTTCAACACAATAATATATACAAATAATGTTGTGTGCTAAGTTTCGTGCAAAAGAAACCAAGTTTGAGCTACATTTTGCGCAAAAGTGCCAAAAGCGCTTAACACCCTTAAAATCGCAACTTAACACTTAATTTTTAGCATAAGACTATGATTTTCAATTCTAACCACTTCAACATAATAATATATACCAAATAGTGTGGTATGCCAAGTTCGTGCAAATCAATCCAAGTTTGAGCCTATTTTATGCGAAAAATTCCAAAAACGCTTAAAAACCCATAAAATTGCAACTTAACATGTAATTTCTTGCATATGACTATGATTTTCAATTCTAACCACTTCAACACAATAATATATACCAAATAGTGTTGTGTACCAAGTTTCGTGTAAAACAACCAAGTTTCAGCTACTTTATGCACAAAAGTGCCAAAAACGCTTAAAAACCCTTAAAATCGTAACTTAACATGTAATTTCTTGCATAAGACTATGATTTCCAATTCTAACCACTTCAACACAATAATATATACCAAATAGTGTTGTGTGCCAAGTTTCGTGTAAAACAAACCAAGTTAGAGCTACTTTATGCGCAAAAGTGCCCAAAAACGCTTAAAAACCTTTAAAATCGCAACTTAACACGTAATTTCTTGCATTTCACTGTGATTTTAAATTCTAACTACTTCAACATAATAATATATACCAAATAGTGTTGTGTGCCAAGTTTCGTACAAAACAAACCAAGTTTGAGCTACTTTGTGCGGAAAAGTGGCAAAAACGCTTAAAAAGCCCTTAAAATCGCAACTTAACATGTAATTTCTAGCATATGAATATGATTTTCAATTTTAACCACTTCAACACAGTAATATATACAAATAATTTTGTGTGCTAAGTTTCGTGCAAAAGAAACCAAGTTTGAGCTACATTTTACGCAAAAGTGCCAAAAAACTCTTCACAACCCTTAAAATCGCAACTTAACACTTAATTTCTAGCATAAGACTATGATTTTAAATTCTAACCACTTCAACATAATAAGATACCAAATAGTGTTGTATGCCAAGTTTCGTGCAAATAAACCAAGTTTGAGCTACTTTATGCGCAAAAGTGTCAAAAACGCTTAAAAACCCTTAAAATCCCAACTTAACATGTAATTTCTTACATATGACTATGATAATCAATTCTAACCACTTCAACACAATAATATATTCCAAATAGTTTTAAGTTCTAAGTTTCATGCAAAACAAACCAAGTTTGAGCTACTTATGCGCAAAAGTGCCAAAAACGCTTAAAAACCCTTAAAATTGCAACTTAACATGTAATTTCTTGCATATGACTATGATAATCATTTCTAACCACTTCAACACAATAATATATACCAAATAGTTTTAAGTTCCAAGTTTCGTGCAAAACAATTATGTTTGAGCTACTTTATGCGCAAAAGTGCCAAAAACGCTTAAAAACCCCTTAAAATTGCAACTTAACATGTAATGTCTTGCATATGACGTTGATTTTCAATTCTAACCACTTCAACACAATAATATATACCAAATAGTGTTGTGTGCTAAGTTTTGTGCAAAACAAACAAGGTTTGAGCTATTTTATGCGCAAAAGGGCCAAAAACGCTTAAAAACCCATAAAATCGCAACTTAACATGTAATTTCTTGCATATGACTATGATTTTCAATTCTAACCACGTCAATACAATAATATATACCAATAGTGTTGTTTGCCAAGTTTCGTGCAAAACAAACCAAGTTTGCGCCTACTTTATGCGCAACAAGTGGCAAAAACGCTTAAAAGCCCTTAAAATCGCAACTTAACATGTAATTTCTAGCATATGTCTATGATTTTCAATTTTAACCACTTCAACACAATAATATATACAAATAATGTTGTGTGCTAAGTTTCGTGCAAAAGAAACCAAGTTTGAGCTACATTTTGCGCAAAAGTGCCAAAAGCGCTTAACAACCCTTAAATCGCAACTTAACACTTAATTTTTAGCATAAGACTATGATTTTCAATTCTAACCACTTCCAACATAATAATATATACCAAATAGTGTTGTATGCCCAGTTTCGTGCAAATCAATCCAAGTTTGAGCTATTTTATGCGAAAATTGCCAAAAACGCTTAAAAACCCATAAAATTGCAACTTAACATGTAATTTCTTGCATAGTGACTATGATTTTCAATTCTAACCATTCAACACAATATATATATCAAATAGTGTTGTGGTACCAAGTTTCGTGTAAAACAAACCAAGTTTCAGCTACTTTATGCACAAAGTGCCAAAAACGCTTAAAACCCTTAAAATCGTAACTTAACATGTAATTTCTTGCATAAGACTATGATTTCCAATTCTAACCACTCCAACACAATATATATACCAAATAGTGTTGTGTGCCAAGTTTCGTGTAAAACAAACCAAGTTTGAGCTACTTTATGCGCAAAAGTGCCAAAAACGCTTAAAACCTTTAAATCGCAACTTAACACGTAATTTCTTGCATTTCACTGTGATTTTAAATTCTAACTACTTCAACATAATAATATATACCAAATAGTGTTGTGTGCCAAGTTTCGTACAAAACAAACCAAGTTTGAGCTACTTTGTGCGGAAAAAGTGGCAAAAACGCTTAAAAGCCCTTAAAATCACAACTTAACATGTAATTTCTAGCATATGAATATGATTTCAATTTTAACCACTTCAACACAGTAATATATACAAATAATTTTGTGTGCTAAGTTTCGTGCAAAAGAAACCAAGGTTTGAGCTACATTTTACGCAAAAGTGCCAAAAACTCTTCACAACCCTTAAAATTGCAACTTAACACTTAATTCTAGCATAAGACTATGATTTTAATTCTAACCACTTCAACATAATAAGATATACCAAATAGTGTTGTATGCCAAGTTTCGTGCAAATAAACCAAGTTTGAGCTACTTTATGCGCAAAAGTGTCAAAACGCTTAAAAACCCTTAAATCGCAACTTAACATGTAATTTCTTACATATGACTATGATATCAATTCTAACCACTTCAACACAATAATATATTCCAAATAGTTTTAAGTTCTAAGTTTCATGCAAAACAAACCAAGTTAGAGCTACTTTATGCGCAAAAGTGCCAAAAACGCTTAAAAACCCTTAAATTGCAACTTAACATGTAATTTCTTGCATATGACTATGATTTTCAATTCTAACCACTTCAACACAATAATATATACCAAATAGTGTTGTGTACCAAGTTTCGTGTAAAACAAACCAAGTTTCAGCTACTTTATGCACAAAAGTGTCAAAAACGCTTAAAAACCCTTAAAATCGTAACTTAACATGTAATTTCTTGCATAAGTCTATGATTTCCAATTCTAACCACTTCAACACAATAATATATACCAAATAGTGTTGTGTGTCCAAGTTTCGTGTAAAACAAACCAAGTTTGAGCTACTTTATGCGCAAAAGTGCCAAAAACGCTTAAAAACCTTAAAAATCGCAACTTAACACGTAATTTCTTGCATTTCACTGTGATTTTAAATTCTAACTACTTCAACATAATAATATATACCAAATAGTGTTGTGTGCCAAGTTTCGTACAAAACAAACCAAGGTTGAGCTACTTTATGCGGAAAAGTGGCAAAAACGCTTAAAAAGCCTTAAAATCGCAACTTAACATGTAATTTCTAGCATATGAATATGATTTTCAATTTTAACCACTTCAACACAGTAATATATACAAATAATTTTGTGTGCTAAGTTTCGTGCAAAAGAAACCAAGTTGAGCTACATTTTACGCAAAAGTGCCAAAAAATCTTCACAACCCTTAAAATCGCAACTTAACACTTAATTTCTAGCATAAGACTATGATTTTAAATTCTAACCACTTCAACATAATAAGATATACCAAATAGTGTTGTATGTCAAGTTTCGTGCAAATCAAACCAAGTTTGAGCTACTTTATGCGCAAAAGTGTCAAAAAACGTTTAAAAACCCATAAAATCGCGACTTAACATGTAATTTCTTGCATATAACTACGATTTTCAATTATAACCACTTCACACAATAATATATACCAAATAGTTTTAAGTTCCCAAGTTCGTGCAAAACAAACCAAGTTTGAGCTACTTTATGCGTAAAAGTACCAAAAACGCTTAAAAACCCTTAAAATCGCAACTGTAACATGTAATTTCTTACATATGACTATGATAATCAATTCTAACCACTTCAACACAATAATATATACCAAATAGTTTTTAAGTTCCAAGTTTCATGCAAAACAAACCAAGTTTGAGCTACTTTTATGCGCAAAAGTGCCAAAAACGCTTAAAAACCCTTAAAATTGCAACTTAACATGTAATGTCTTGCATATGACGTTTATTTTCAATTCTAACCACTTCAACACAATAATATATACCAAATAGTGTTGTGTGCTAAGTTTTGTGTAAAACAAACCAAGTTTGAGCTATTTTATGCGCAAAAGTGCCAAAAACGCTTAAAAACCCATAAAATCGCAACTTAACATGTAATTTCTTGCATATGACTATGATTTTCAATTCTAACCACGTCAATACAATAATATATACCAAATAGTGTTGTTTGCCAAGTTTCGTGCAAAACAAACCAAGTTTGCGCTACTTTATGCGCAAAAGTGGCAAAAACGCTTAAAGCCCTTAAAATCGCAACTTAACATGTAATTTCTAGCATATGTCTATGATTTTCAATTTTAACCACTTCAACACAATAATATATACAAATAATGTTGTGTGCTAAGTTTCGTGCAAGAAGAAACCAAGTTTGAGCTACATTTGCGCAAAAGTGCCAAAAGCGCTTAACAACCCTTAAAATCGCAACTTAACACTTAATTTTTAGCATAAGACTATGATTTTCAATTCTAACCACTTCAACATAATAATATATACCAAATAGTGTTGTATGCCAAGTTTCGTGCAAATCAATCCAAGTTTGAGCTATTTTATGCCAAAAGTGCCAAAAACGCTTAAAAACCAATAAAATTGCAACTTAACATGTAATTTCTTGCATATGACTACGATTTCAATTCTAACCACTTCAACACAATAATATATACCAAATAGTGTTGTGTACCAAGTTTCGTGTAAAAACAAACCAAGTTTCAGCTACTTATGCACAAAAGTGCCAAAAACGCTTAAAAACCCTTAAAATCGCAACTTAACATGTAATTTCTTGCATAAGACTATGATTTCCAATTCTAACCACTTCAACACAATAATATATACCAAATAGTGTTGTGTGCCAAGTTTCGTGTAAAACAAACCAAGTTTGAGCTACTTTATGCGCAAAAGTGCCAAAAACGCTTAAAAACCCTTAAAATCGCAACTTAACACGTATTTTCTTGCATTTCACTGTGATTTTAAATTCTAACTACTTCAACATAATAATATATACCAAATAGTGTTGTGTGCCAAGTTTCGTACAAAACAACCAAGTTGAGCTACTTTATGCGGAAGAAGTGGCAAAAACGCTTAAAAGCCCTTAAAATCGCAACTTAACATGTAATTTCTAGCATATGAATATGATTTTCAATTTTAACCACTTCAACACAGTAATATATACAAATAATTTTGTGTGCTAGTTTCGTGCAAAAGAAACCAAATTTGAGCTACATTTTACGCAAAAGTGCCAAAAACTCTTCACAACCCTTAAAATCGCAACTTAACACTTAATTTCTAGCATAAGACTATGATTTTAAATTATAACCACTTCAACATAATAAGATATACCAAATAGTGTTGTATGCATAGTTTCGTGCAAATCAATCCAAGTTTGAGCTATTTTATGCCAAAAGTGCGAAAAACGCTTAAAAACCCATAAATTGCAACTTAACATGTAATTCTTGCATATGACTACGATTTTCAATTCTAACCACTTCAACATAATAATATATACCAAATAGTGTTGTGTACCAAGTTTCGTGTAAAACAAACCAAGTTTCAGCTACTTTATGCACAAAAGTGCCAAAAACGCTTAAAAACCCTTAAAATCGCAACTTAACATGTAATTTCTTGCATAAGACTATGATTTCCAATTCTAACCACTTCAACACAATAATATATACCAAATAGTGTTGTGTGCCAAGTTTCGTGTAAAACAAACCAAGTTTGAGCTACTTTATGCGCAAAAGTGCCAAAAACGCTTAAAAACCCTTAAATCGCAACTTAACACGAATTTCTTGCATTTCACTGTGATTTTAAATTCTAACTACTTCAACATAATAATATATACCAAATAGTGTTGTGTGCCAGTTTCGTACAAAACAAACCAAGTTTGAGCTACTTTATGCGGAAAAGTGGCAAAAACGCTTAAAAGCCCTTAAAATCGCAACTTAACATGTAATTTCTAGCATATGAATATGATTTTCAATTTTAACCACTTCAACACAGTAATATATACAAATAATTTTGTGTGCTAACTTTCGTGCAAAAGAAACCAAGTTTGAGCTACATTTTACGCAAAAGTGCCAAAACTCTCACAACCCCTTAAAATCGCAACTTAACACTTAATTTCTAGCATAAGACTATGATTTTAAATTCTAACCACTTCAACATAATAAGATATACCAAATAGTGTTGTATGCCAAGTTTCGTGCAAATCAAACCAAGTTTAGAGCTACTTTATGCGCAAAAGTGTCAAAAATGTTTAAAAACCCATAAAATCGCGACTTAACATGTAATTTCTTGCATATAACTACGATTTTAAATTATAACCACTTCAACACAATAATATCTACCAAATAGTTTTAAGTTCCAAGTTTCGTGCAAAACAAACCAAGTTTGAGCTACTTTATGCGCAAAAGTACCAAAAACGCTTAAAACCCTTAAAATCGCAACTTAACATGTAATTTCTTACATATGACTATGATAATCAATTCTAACCACTTCAACATAATAATATATACCAAATAGTTTTAAGTTCCAAGGTTTCATGCAAAACAAACCAAGTTTGAGCTACTTATGCGCAAAAGTGCCAAAAACGCTTAAAAACCCCTTAAAATTGCAACTTAACATGTAATTTCTTGCATATGACTATGATAATCATTTCTACCCACTTCAACACAATAATATATACCAAATAGTTTTAAGTTCCAAGTTTCGTGCAAAACAAATATGTTTGAGCTACTTTATGCGCAAAAGTGCCAAAAACGCTTAAAAACCCTTAAATTGCAACTTAACATGTAATGTCTTGCATATGACGTTTATTTTCAATTCTAACCACTCAACACAATAATATATACCAAATAGTGTTGTGTGCTAAGTTTTGTGCAAAACAAACCAAGTTTGAGCTATTTTATGCGCAAAAGTGCCAAAAACGCTTAAAACCCATAAAATCGCAACTTAACATGTAATTCTTGCATATGACTATGATTTTCAATCTAACCACGTCAATACAATAATATATACCAAATAGTGTTGTTTGCAAGTTTCGTGCAAAACAAACCATGTTTGCGCTACTTTATGCGCAAAAGTGGCAAACACGCTTAAAAGCCCTAAAATCGCAACTTAACATGTAATTTCTAGCATATGTCTATGATTTTCAATTTTAACCACTTAACACAATAATATATACAAATAATGTTGTGTGCTAAGTTTCGTGCAAAAGAAACCAAGTTTGAGCTACATTTTGCGCAAAAGTGCCAAAAGCGCTTAACAACCCTTAAAATCGCAACTTAACACTTAATTTCTAGCATAAGACTATGATTTTAAATTCTAACCACTTCAACATAATAAGATATACCAAATAGTGTTGTATGTCAAGAGTTTCGTGCAAATCAAACCAAGTTTGAGCTACTTTATGCGCAAAAGTGTCAAAAACGTTTAAAAACCCATAAAATCGCGACTTAACATGAATTTCTTGCATAGTAACTACGATTTTCAATATACCACTTCAACACAATAATATATACCAAATAGTTTTAAGTTCCAAGTTTCGTGCAAAACAAACCAAGTTTGAGCTACTTTATGCGTAAAAGTACCAAAAACGCTTAAAAACCCTTAAAATCGCAACTTAACATGTAATTTCTTACATATGACTATGATAATCAATTCTAACCACTTCAACACAATAATATATACCAAATAGTTTTAAGTTCCAAGTTTCATGCAAAACAAACCAAGTTTGAGCTACTTTATTGCGCAAAAGTGCCAAAAACGCTTTAAAAACCCTTAAAATTGCAACTTAACATGTAATGTCTTGCATATGACGTTTATTTTCAATTCTAACCACTTCAACACAATAATATATACCAAATAGTGTTTGTGTGCTAAGTTTTGTGTAAAACAAACCAAGTTTGAGCTATTTTATGCGCAAAAGTGCCAAAAACGCTTAAAAACCCATAAAATCGCAACTTAACATGTAATTTCTTGCATATGACTATGATTTTCAATTCTAACCACGTCAATACAATAATATATACCAAATAGTGTGTGTTTGCCAAGTTTCGTGCAAAACAAACCAAGTTTGCGCTACTTTATGCGCAAAAGTGGCAAAACGCTTAAAAGCCTTAAAATCGCAACTTAACATGTAATTTCTAGCATATGTCTATGATTTTCAATTTTACCACTTCAACACAATAATATATACAAATAATGTTGTGTGCTAAGTTTCGTGCAAAAGAAACCAAGTTTGAGCTACATTTTGCGCAAAAAGTGCCAAAAGCGCTTAACAACCCTTAAAATCGCAACTTAACACTTAATTTTTAGCATAAGACTATGATTTTCAATTCTAACCACTTCACATAATAATATATACCAAATAGTGTTGTATGCCAAGTTTCGTGCAAATCAATCCAGTTTGAGCTATTT
>NC_080052.1:288950-303128 GCF_026212465.1 Amaranthus tricolor | reverse complement strand
ATATTTTTGTGTTCCAAGTTTTGTGCAAAAGTAACCAAGTTTGAGCTACTTTATCGTAAAAGTGCCAAAAACGCTTTAAAAACACTTAAAAATCGCAACATAACATGTAATTTATAGCATATGACTATGATATTCAATTATAACCACTTCAACACAATAATATATACCAAATAGTGTTGTGTGCCAAGTTTCGTGCAAAACAAACAAAATTTTAGCTACTTTATCGTAAAAGTGCCAAAAACGCTTTAAAAACCCTTAAAATCGCAACATAACGTGTAATTTATAGCATATGACTATGATTTTCAATTCTAACTACTTCAACACAATAATATATACCAAATATTATTCTTTGCCAAGTTTCGTGCAAAACAAACCAAGTTTGAGAAACTTTATGCGCAAAAGTGCCAAAAATGCTTAAAAAACCGTTTAAATCGTAACTTAACACGTCATTTCTAGCATATGACTATGATTTTCAAATCTAACCACTTCAGCACAATAATATATACCAAATAGTGTTGTGTGCCACGTTTCGGGCTAAACAAACCAAGTATTAACAACTTTATGCGCAAAAGTGTTAAAAAACGCTTAAAAACCCTTAAAATCGAAACTTAACATGTAATTGCTAGCATATGACTATGATTTTCACTTCTAACCACTTTAACACATTAACACAATAATATATATTCCAAATAGTGTTGTGTGCAAAGTTTTGTGCAAAACAAACCAAGTTTGAGCTACTTTATGCGCAAAAGTGCCCAAAACGCTTAAAAACCCTTAAAATTGTAACTTTACACGTAATTTCCAGCAAATGACTATCATTTTTAATTCTAACCACATGAACGCAATAATATATACCAAATAGTGTTGTGTTCCATGTTTTGTGGAAAACAAACCAAGTTTTAGCTACTTTATGCGCAAAAGTACCAAAAACGCTTAAAAACTCTTAAAATCGCAACTTAACTCGTAATTTCTAGCATATGACTATGATTTTCAATTCTAACCACTTCAACACAATAATATATACCTAATATTTTTGTGTTCCAAGTTTTGTGCAAAAGTAACCAAGTTTGAGCTACTTTATCGTAAAAGTGCCAAAAACGCTTTAAAAACACTTAAAATCGCAACATAACATGTAATTTATAGCATATGACTATGATATTCAATTATAACCACTTCAACACAATAATATATACCAAATAGTGTTGTGTGCCAAGTTTCGTGCAAAACAAACAAAATTTTAGCTACTTTATCGTAAAAGTGCCAAAAACGCTTTAAAAAACCCTTAAAATCGCAACATAATGTGTAATTTATAGCATATGACTATGAGTTTCAATTCTAACTACTTCAACACAATAATATATACCAAATATTATTCTTTGCCAAGTTTCGTGCAAAACAAACCAAGTTTGAGCAACTTTATGCGCAAAAGTGCCAAAAATGCTTAAAAACCGTTGAAATCGTAACTTAACACGTCATTTCTAGCATATGACTATGATTTTCAAATCTAACCACTTCAGCACAATAATATATACCAAATAGTGTTGTGTGCCACGTTTCGGGCTAAACAAACCAAGTATTAACAACTTTATGCGCAAAAGTGTCAAAAAACGCTTAAAAACCCTTAAAATCGAAACTTAACATGTAATTGCTAGCATATGACTATGATTTTCACTTCTAACCACTTTAACACATTAACACAATAATATATATTCCAAATAGTGTTGTGTGCAAAGTTTTGTGTAAAACAAACCAAGTTTGAGCTACTTTATGCGCAAAAGTGCCCAAAACGCTTAAAAACCCTTAAAAATTGTAACTTTACACGTAATTTCCAGCAAATGACTATGATTTTTAATTCTAACCACATGAACGCAATAATATATACCAAATAGTGTTGTGTTCCATGTTTTGTGGAAAACAAACCAAGTTTTAGCTACTTTATGCGCAAAAGTACCAAAAACGCTTAAAAACTCTTAAAATCGCAACTTAACTCGTAATTTCTAGCATATGACTATGATTTTCAATTCTAACCACTTCAACACAATAATATATACCTAATATTTTTGTGTTCCAAGTTTTGTGCAAAAGTAACCAAGTTTGAGCTACTTTATCGTAAAAGTGCCAAAAACGCTTTAAAAACACTTAAAATCGCAACATAACATGTAATTTATAGCATATGACTATGATATTCAATTATAACCACTTCAACACAATAATATATACCAAATAGTGTTGTGTGCCAAGTTTCGTGCAAAACAAACAAAATTTTAGCTACTTTATCGTAAAAGTGCCAAAAACGCTTTAAAAACCCTTAAAATCGCAACATAACGTGTAATTTATAGCATATGACTATGATTTTCAATTCTAACCACTTCAACACAATAATATATACCAAATATTATTCTTTGCCAAGTTTCGTGCAAAACAAACCAAGTTTGAGCAACTTTATGCGCAAAAGTGCCAAAAATGCTTAAAAACCGTTAAAATCGTAACTTAACACATCATTTCTAGCATATGACTATGATTTTCAAATCTAACCACTTCAACACAATAATATATACCAAATAGTGTTGTGTGCCATGTTTCGGGCTAAACAAACCAAGTATTAACAACTTTATGCGCAAAAGTGTCAAAAACGCTTAAAAAACCCTTAAAATCGAAACTTAACATGTAATTGCTAGCATATGACTATGATTTTCACTTCTAACCACTTTAACACATTAACACAATAATATATATTCCAAATAGTGTTGTGTGCAAAGTTTTGTGCAAAACAAACCAAGTTTGAGCTACTTTATGCGCAAAAGTGCCCAAAAACGCTTAAAAACCCTTAAAATTGTAACTTTACACGTAATTTCCAGCAAATGACTATGATTTTTAATTCTAACGACATGAACGCAATAATATATACCAAATAGTGTTGTGTTCCATGTTTTGTGGAAAACAAACCAAGTTTTAGCTACTTTATGCGCAAAAGTACCAAAAACGCTTAAAAACTCTTAAAATCGCAACTTAACTCGTAATTTCTAGCATATGACTATGATTTTCAATTCTAACCACTTCAACACAATAATATATACCTAATATTTTTGTGTTCCAAGTTTTGTGCAAAAGTAACCAAGTTTGAGCTACTTTATCGTAAAAGTGCCAAAACGCTTTAAAAACACTTAAAATCGCAACATAACATGTAATTTATAGCATATGACTATGATATTCAATTATAACCACTTCAACACAATAATATATACCAAATAGTGTTGTGTGCCAAGTTTCGTGCAAAACAAACAAAATTTTAGCTACTTTATCGTAAAAGTGCCAAAAACGCTTTAAAAAACCCTTAAAATCGCAACATAATGTGTAATTTATAGCATATGACTATGA
Source organism: Amaranthus tricolor (assembly GCF_026212465.1). NCBI lineage: Eukaryota > Viridiplantae > Streptophyta > Magnoliopsida > Caryophyllales > Amaranthaceae > Amaranthus > Amaranthus tricolor. The sequence goes on along the minus strand of NC_080052.1, from coordinate 299,750 downwards.
TTTTCAATTCTAACTACTTCAACACAATAATATATACCAAATATTATTCTTTGCCAAGTTTCGTGCAAAACAAACCAAGTTTGAGCAACTTTATGCGCAAAAGTGCCAAAAATGCTTAAAAAACCGTTGAAATCGTAACTTAACACGTCATTTCTAGCATATGACTATGATTTTCAAATCTAACCACTTCAGCACAATAATATATACCAAATAGTGTTGTGTGCCACGTTTCGGGCTAAACAAACCAAGTATTAACAACTTTATGCGCAAAAGTGTCAAAAACGCTTAAAAACCCTTAAAATCGAAACTTAACATGTAATTGCTAGCATATGACTATGATTTTCACTTCTAACCACTTTAACACATTAACACAATAATATATATTCCAAATAGTGTTGTGTGCAAAGTTTTGTGCAAAACAAACCAAGTTTGAGCTACTTTATGCGCAAAAGTGCCCAAAACGCTTAAAAAACCCTTAAAATTGTAACTTTACACGTAATTTCCAGCAAATGACTATGATTTTTAATTCTAACCACATGAACGCAATAATATATACCAAATAGTGTTGTGTTCCATGTTTTGTGGAAAACAAACCAAGTTTTAGCTACTTTATGCGCAAAAGTACCAAAAACGCTTAAAAACTCTTAAAATCGCAACTTAACTCGTAATTTCTAGCATATGACTATGATTTTCAATTCTAACCACTTCAACACAATAATATATACCTAATATTTTTGTGTTCCAAGTTTTGTGCAAAAGTAACCAAGTTTGAGCTACTTTATCGTAAAAGTGCCAAAAACGCTTTAAAAACACTTAAAATCGCAACATAACATGTAATTTATAGCATATGACTATGATATTCAATTATAACCACTTCAACACAATAATATATACCAAATAGTGTTGTGTGCCAAGTTTCGTGCAAAACAAACAAAATTTTAGCTACTTTATCGTAAAAGTGCCAAAAACGCTTTAAAAACCCTTAAAATCGCAACATAACGTGTAATTTATAGCATATGACTATGATTTTCAATTCTAACTACTTCAACACAATAATATATACCAAATATTATTCTTTGCCAAGTTTCGTGCAAAACAAACCAAGTTTGAGAAACTTTATGCGCAAAAGTGCCAAAAATGCTTAAAAACCGTTTAAATCGTAACTTAACACGTCATTTCTAGCATATGACTATGATTTTCAAATCTAACCACTTCAGCACAATAATATATACCAAATAGTGTTGTGTGCCACGTTTCGGGCTAAACAAACCAAGTATTAACAACTTTATGCGCAAAAGTGTTAAAAACGCTTAAAAACCCTTAAAATCGAAACTTAACATGTAATTGCTAGCATATGACTATGATTTTCACTTCTAACCACTTTAACACATTAACACAATAATATATATTCCAAATAGTGTTGTGTGCAAAGTTTTGTGCAAAACAAACCAAGTTTGAGCTACTTTATGCGCAAAAGTGCCCAAAACGCTTAAAAACCCTTAAAATTGTAACTTTACACGTAATTTCCAGCAAATGACTATCATTTTTAATTCTAACCACATGAACGCAATAATATATACCAAATAGTGTTGTGTTCCATGTTTTGTGGAAAACAAACCAAGTTTTAGCTACTTTATGCGCAAAAGTACCAAAAACGCTTAAAAACTCTTAAAATCGCAACTTAACTCGTAATTTCTAGCATATGACTATGATTTTCAATTCTAACCACTTCAACACAATAATATATACCTAATATTTTTGTGTTCCAAGTTTTGTGCAAAAGTAACCAAGTTTGAGCTACTTTATCGTAAAAGTGCCAAAAACGCTTTAAAAACACTTAAAATCGCAACATAACATGTAATTTATAGCATATGACTATGATATTCAATTATAACCACTTCAACACAATAATATATACCAAATAGTGTTGTGTGCCAAGTTTCGTGCAAAACAAACAAAATTTTAGCTACTTTATCGTAAAAGTGCCAAAAACGCTTTAAAAACCCTTAAAATCGCAACATAATGTGTAATTTATAGCATATGACTATGAGTTTCAATTCTAACTACTTCAACACAATAATATATACCAAATATTATTCTTTGCCAAGTTTCGTGCAAAACAAACCAAGTTTGAGCAACTTTATGCGCAAAAGTGCCAAAAATGCTTAAAAACCGTTGAAATCGTAACTTAACACGTCATTTCTAGCATATGACTATGATTTTCAAATCTAACCACTTCAGCACAATAATATATACCAAATAGTGTTGTGTGCCACGTTTCGGGCTAAACAAACCAAGTATTAACAACTTTATGCGCAAAAGTGTCAAAAACGCTTAAAAACCCTTAAAATCGAAACTTAACATGTAATTGCTAGCATATGACTATGATTTTCACTTCTAACCACTTTAACACATTAACACAATAATATATATTCCAAATAGTGTTGTGTGCAAAGTTTTGTGTAAAACAAACCAAGTTTGAGCTACTTTATGCGCAAAAGTGCCCAAAACGCTTAAAAACCCTTAAAATTGTAACTTTACACGTAATTTCCAGCAAATGACTATGATTTTTAATTCTAACCACATGAACGCAATAATATATACCAAATAGTGTTGTGTTCCATGTTTTGTGGAAAACAAACCAAGTTTTAGCTACTTTATGCGCAAAAGTACCAAAAACGCTTAAAAACTCTTAAAATCGCAACTTAACTCGTAATTTCTAGCATATGACTATGATTTTCAATTCTAACCACTTCAACACAATAATATATACCTAATATTTTTGTGTTCCAAGTTTTGTGCAAAAGTAACCAAGTTTGAGCTACTTTATCGTAAAAGTGCCAAAAACGCTTTAAAAACACTTAAAATCGCAACATAACATGTAATTTATAGCATATGACTATGATATTCAATTATAACCACTTCAACACAATAATATATACCAAATAGTGTTGTGTGCCAAGTTTCGTGCAAAACAAACAAAATTTTAGCTACTTTATCGTAAAAGTGCCAAAAACGCTTTAAAAACCCTTAAAATCGCAACATAATGTGTAATTTATAGCATATGACTATGAGTTTCAATTCTAACTACTTCAACACAATAATATATACCAAATATTATTCTTTGCCAAGTTTCGTGCAAAACAAACCAAGTTTGAGCAACTTTATGCGCAAAAGTGCCAAAAATGCTTAAAAACCGTTGAAATCGTAACTTAACACGTCATTTCTAGCATATGACTATGATTTTCAAATCTAACCACTTCAGCACAATAATATATACCAAATAGTGTTGTGTGCCACGTTTCGGGCTAAACAAACCAAGTATTAACAACTTTATGCGCAAAAGTGTCAAAAACGCTTAAAAACCCTTAAAATCGAAACTTAACATGTAATTGCTAGCATATGACTATGATTTTCACTTCTAACCACTTTAACACATTAACACAATAATATATATTCCAAATAGTGTTGTGTGCAAAGTTTTGTGCAAAACAAACCAAGTTTGAGCTACTTTATGCGCAAAAGTGCCCAAAACGCTTAAAAACCCTTAAAATTGTAACTTTACACGTAATTTCCAGCAAATGACTATGATTTTTAATTCTAACCACATGAACGCAATAATATATACCAAATAGTGTTGTGTTCCATGTTTTGTGGAAAACAAACCAAGTTTTAGCTACTTTATGCGCAAAAGTACCAAAAACGCTTAAAAACTCTTAAAATCGCAACTTAACTCGTAATTTCTAGCATATGACTATGATTTTCAATTCTAACCACTTCAACACAATAATATATACCTAATATTTTTGTGTTCCAAGTTTTGTGCAAAAGTAACCAAGTTTGAGCTACTTTATCGTAAAAGTGCCAAAAACGCTTTAAAAACACTTAAAATCGCAACATAACATGTAATTTATAGCATATGACTATGATATTCAATTATAACCACTTCAACACAATAATATATACCAAATAGTATTGTGTGCCAAGTTTCGTGCAAAACAAACAAAATTTTAGCTACTTTATCGTAAAAGTGCCAAAAACGCTTTAAAAACCCTTAAAATCGCAACATAACGTGTAATTTATAGCATATGACTATGATTTTCAATTCTAACCACTTCAACACAATAATATATACCAAATATTATTCTTTGCCAAGTTTCGTGCAAAACAAACCAAGTTTGAGCAACTTTATGCGCAAAAGTGCCAAAAATGCTTAAAAACCGTTAAAATCGTAACTTAACACATCATTTCTAGCATATGACTATGATTTTCAAATCTAACCACTTCAACACAATAATATATACCAAATAGTGTTGTGTGCCATGTTTCGGGCTAAACAAACCAAGTATTAACAACTTTATGCGCAAAAGTGTCAAAAACGCTTAAAAACCCTTAAAATCGAAACTTAACATGTAATTGCTAGCATATGACTATGATTTTCACTTCTAACCACTTTAACACATTAACACAATAATATATATTCCAAATAGTGTTGTGTGCAAAGTTTTGTGCAAAACAAACCAAGTTTGAGCTACTTTATGCGCAAAAGTGCCCAAAACGCTTAAAAACCCTTAAAATTGTAACTTTACACGTAATTTCCAGCAAATGACTATGATTTTTAATTCTAACGACATGAACGCAATAATATATACCAAATAGTGTTGTGTTCCATGTTTTGTGGAAAACAAACCAAGTTTTAGCTACTTTATGCGCAAAAGTACCAAAAACGCTTAAAAACTCTTAAAATCGCAACTTAACTCGTAATTTCTAGCATATGACTATGATTTTCAATTCTAACCACTTCAACACAATAATATATACCTAATATTTTTGTGTTCCAAGTTTTGTGCAAAAGTAACCAAGTTTGAGCTACTTTATCGTAAAAGTGCCATAAACGCTTTAAAAACACTTAAAATCGCAACATAACATGTAATTTATAGCATATGACTATGATATTCAATTATAACCACTTCAACACAATAATATATACCAAATAGTGTTGTGTGCCAAGTTTCGTGCAAAACAAACAAAATTTTAGCTACTTTATCGTAAAAGTGCCAAAAACGCTTTAAAAACCCTTAAAATCGCAACATAACGTGTAATTTATAGCATATGACTATGATTTTCAATTCTAACTACTTCAACACAATAATATATACCAAATATTATTCTTTGCCAAGTTTCGTGCAAAACAAACCAAGTTTGAGAAACTTTATGCGCAAAAGTGCCAAAAATGCTTAAAAACCGTTTAAATCGTAACTTAACACGTCATTTCTAGCATATGACTATGATTTTCAAATCTAACCACTTCAGCACAATAATATATACCAAATAGTGTTGTGTGCCACGTTTCGGGCTAAACAAACCAAGTATTAACAACTTTATGCGCAAAAGTGTCAAAAACGCTTAAAAACCCTTAAAATCGAAACTTAACATGTAATTGCTAGCATATGACTATGATTTTCACTTCTAACCACTTTAACACATTAACACAATAATATATATTCCAAATAGTGTTGTGTGCAAAGTTTTGTGCAAAACAAACCAAGTTTGAGCTACTTTATGCGCAAAAGTGCCCAAAACGCTTAAAAACCCTTAAAATTGTAACTTTACACGTAATTTCCAGCAAATGACTATGATTTTTAATTCTAACCACATGAACGCAATAATATATACCAAATAGTGTTGTGTTCCATGTTTTGTGGAAAACAAACCAAGTTTTAGCTACTTTATGCGCAAAAGTACCAAAAACGCTTAAAAACTCTTAAAATCGCAACTTAACTCGTAATTTCTAGCATATGACTATGATTTTCAATTCTAACCACTTCAACACAATAATATATACCTAATATTTTTGTGTTCCAAGTTTTGTGCAAAAGTAACCAAGTTTGAGCTACTTTATCGTAAAAGTGCCAAAAACGCTTTAAAAACACTTAAAATCGCAACATAACATGTAATTTATAGCATATGACTATGATATTCAATTATAACCACTTCAACACAATAATATATACCAAATAGTGTTGTGTGCCAAGTTTCGTGCAAAACAAACAAAATTTTAGCTACTTTATCGTAAAAGTGCCAAAAACGCTTTAAAAACCCTTAAAATCGCAACATAACGTGTAATTTATAGCATATGACTATGATTTTCAATTCTAACTACTTCAACACAATAATATATACCAAATATTATTCTTTGCCAAGTTTCGTGCAAAACAAACCAAGTTTGAGCAACTTTATGCGCAAAAGTGCCAAAAATGCTTAAAAACCGTTGAAATAGTAACTTAACACGTCATTTCTAGCATATGACTATGATTTTCAAATCTAACCACTTCAGCACAATAATATATACCAAATAGTGTTGTGTGCCACGTTTCGGGCTAAACAAACCAAGTATTAACAACTTTATGCGCAAAAGTGTCAAAAACGCTTAAAAACCCTTAAAATCGAAACTTAACATGTAATTGCTAGCATATGACTATGATTTTCACTTCTAACCACTTTAACACATTAACACAATAATATATATTCCAAATAGTGTTGTGTGCAAAGTTTTGTGCAAAACAAACCAAGTTTGAGCTACTTTATGCGCAAAAGTGCCCAAAACGCTTAAAAACCCTTAAAATTGTAACTTTACACGTAATTTCAAGCAAATGACTATGATTCTTAATTCTAACCACATGAACGCAATAATATATACCAAATAGTGTTGTGTTCCATGTTTTGTGGAAAACAAACCAAGTTTTAGCTACTTTATGCGCAAAAGTACCAAAAACGCTTAAAAACTCTTAAAATCGCAACTTAACTCGTAATTTCTAGCATATGACTATGATTTTCAATTCTAACCACTTCAACACAATAATATATACCTAATATTTTTGTGTTCCAAGTTTTGTGCAAAAGTAACCAAGTTTGAGCTACTTTATCGTAAAAGTGCCAAAAACGCTTTAAAAACCCTTAAAATCGCAACATAACGTGTAATTTATAGCATATGACTATGATTTTCAATTCTAACCACTTCAACACAATAATATATACCAAATATTATTCTTTGCCAAGTTTCGTGCAAAACAAACCAAGTTTGAGCAACTTTATGCGCAAAAGTGCCAAAAATGCTTAAAAACCGTTAAAATCGTAACTTAACACATCATTTCTAGCATATGACTATGATTTTCAAATCTAACCACTTCAACACAATAATATATACCAAATAGTGTTGTGTGCCATGTTTCGGGCTAAACAAACCAAGTATTAACAACTTTATGCGCAAAAGTGTCAAAAACGCTAAAAAACCCTTAAAATCGAAACTTAACATGTAATTGCTAGCATATGACTATGATTTTCACTTCTAACCACTTTAACACATTAACACAATAATATATATTCCAAATAGTGTTGTGTGCAAAGTTTTGTGCAAAACAAACCAAGTTTGAGCTACTTTATGCGCAAAAGTGCCCAAAACGCTTAAAAACCCTTAAAATTGTAACTTTACACGTAATTTCCAGCAAATGACTATGATTTTTAATTCTAACCACATGAACGCAATAATATATACCAAATAGTGTTGTGTTCCATGTTTTGTGGAAAACAAACCAAGTTTTAGCTACTTTATGCGCAAAAGTACCAAAAACGCTTAAAAACTCTTAAAATCGCAACTTAACTCGTAATTTCTAGCATATGACTATGATTTTCAATTCTAACCACTTCAACACAATAACATATACCAAATATTTTTGTGTTCCAAGTTTTGTGCAAAAGTAACCAAGTTTGAGCTACTTTATCGTAAAAGTGCCAAAAACGCTTTAAAAACCCTTAAAATCGCAACATAACATGTAATTTATAGCATATGACTATGATATTCAATTATAACCACTTCAACACAATAATATATACCAAATATTGTTGTGTGCCAAGTTTCGTGCAAAACAAACAAAATTTGAGCTACTTTATCGTAAAAGTGCCAAAAACGCATTAAAAACCCTTAAAATCGCAACATAACGTGTAATTTATAGCATATGACTATGATTTTCAATTCTAACCACTTCAACACAATAATATATACCAAATAGTATTCTTTGCCAAGTTTCATGCAAAACAAACCAAGTTTGAGCAACTTATACCAAATAGTATTCTTTGCCAAGTTTCATGCAAAACAAACCAAGTTTGAGCAACTTTATGCGCAAAAGTGCCAAAAATGCTTAAAAAACCGTTAAAATCGTAACTTAACACGTCATTTCTAGCATATGACTATGATTTTCAAATCTAACCACTTCAACACAATAATATATACCAAATAGTGTTGTGTGCCACGTTTCGGGCTAAACAAACCAAGTATTAACAACTTTATGCGCAAAAGTGTCAAAAACGCTTAAAAACCCTTAAAATCGAAACTTAACATGTAATTGCTAGCATATGACTATGATTTTCACTTCTAACCACTTTAACACATGAACACAATAATATATATTCCAAATAGTGTTGTGTGCAAAGTTTTGTGCAAAACAAACCAAGTTTCAGCTACTTTATGCGCAAAAGTGCCCAAAAGGCTTAAAAACCCTTAAAATTGTAACTTTACACGTAATTTCCAGCAAATGACTATGATTTTTAATTCTAACCACATGAACGCAATAATATATACCAAATAGTGTTGTGTTCCATGTTTTGTGGAAAACAAACCAAGTTTTAGCTACTTTATGCGCCAAAGTACCAAAAACGCTTATAAACTCTTAAAATCGCAACTTAACTCGTAATTTCTAGCATATGACTATGATTTTCAATTCTAACCACTTCAACACAATAATATATACCAAATATTTTTGTGTTCCAAGTTTTGTGCAAAAGAAACCAAGTTTGAGCTACTTTATGCGTAGAAGTGCCAAAAACGCTTAATAACCCTTAAAAACGCAACTTAACATGTAATTTCTAGCATATGACGAGGATTTTCAATTCTAACTACTTCAACACAATAATATATACCAAATAGTGTTGTGTGCCAAGTTTCGTCCAAAACAAACCAAGTTTGGACAACTTTATGCGCAAAAGTGCCCAAAACGCTTAAAAACCCTTTAAATCGAAACTTAACATGTAATTTCTAGCATATGACTACGATTTTCAATTCTAACCACTTCAACACAATAATATATATTCCAAATAGTGTGGTGTGCAAAGTATTGTGCAAAACAAACCAAGTTTGAGCTACTTTATGCGCAAAAGTTCCCAAAACGCTTAAAAACCCTTAAAATTGTAGCTTAACACGTAATTTATTACATATGACTATGGTTTTCAATTCTAACCACTTCAACACAATAATATATACCAAATATTTTTGTGTTCCAAGTTTTGTGCAAAAGTAACCAAGTTTGAGCTACTTTATCGTAAAAGTGCCAAAAACGCTTTAAAAACCCTTAAAATCGCAACATAACATGTAATTTATAGCATATGACTATGATATTCAATTATAACCACTTCAACACAATAATATATACCAAATAGTGTTGTGTGCCAAGTTTCGTGCAAAACAAACCAAGTTTGAGCTACTTTATCGTAAAAGTGCCAAAAACGCTTTAAAAACCCTTAAAATCGCAACATAACGTGTAATTTATAGCATATGACTATGATTTTCAATTCTAATCACTTCAACACAATAATATATACCAAATAGTATTCTTTGCCAAGTTTCGTGCAAAACAAACCAAGTTTGAGCAACTTTATGCGCAAAAGTGCCAAAAATGCTTAAAAACCGTTAAAATCGTAACTTAACACGTCACTTCTAGCATATGACTATGATTTTCAAATCTAACCACTTCAACACAATAATATATACCAAATAGTGTTGTGTGCCAAGTTTCGGACTAAACAAACCAAGTATTAACAACTTTATGCGCAAAAGTGTCAAAAACGCTTAAAAACCCTTAAAATCGAAACTTAACATGTAATTGCTAGCATATGACTATGATTTTCACTTCTAACCACTTTAACACATCAACACAATAATATATATTCCAAATAGTGTTGTGTGCAAAGTTTTGTGCAAAACAAACCAAGTTTGAGCTACTTTATGCGCAAAAGTGCCCAAAATGCTTAAAAACCCTTAAAATTGTAACTTTACACGTAATTTCCAGCAAATGACTATGATTTTTAATTCTAACCACATGAACGCAATAATATATACCAAATAGTGTTGTGTTCCATGTTTTGTGGAAAACTAACCAAGTTTTAGCTACTTTATGCGCAAAAGTACCAACAACGCTTAAAAACTCTTAAAATCGCAACTTAACTCGTAATTTCTAGCATATGACTATGATTTTCAATTCTAACCACTTCAACACAATAATATATACCAAATATTTTTGTGTTCCAAGTTTTGTGCAAAAGAAACCAAGTTTGAGCTACTTTATGCGTAGAAGTGCCAAAAACGCTTAATAACCCTTAAAAACGCAACTTAACATGTAATTTCTAGCATATGACGAGGATTTTGAATTCTAACCACTTCAACACAATAATATATACCAAATAGTGTTGTGTGCCAAGTTTCGTCCAAAACAAACCAAGTTTGGACAACTTTATGCGCAAAAGTGCCCAAAACGCTTAAAAACCCTTTAAATCGAAACTTAACATGTAATTTCTAGCATATGACTACGATTTTCAATTCTAACCACTTCAACACAATAATATATATTCCAAATAGTGTTGTGTGCAAAGTATTGTGCAAAACAAACCAAGTTTGAGCTACTTTATGCGCAAAAGTTCCCAAAACGCTTAAAAACCCTTAAAATTGTAGCTTAACACGTAATTTATTAC
>NC_080052.1:198950-281450 GCF_026212465.1 Amaranthus tricolor | reverse complement strand
GAGCTACTTTATGCACAAAAGAGCCAAAAGCGCTTAAAAACCCTTAAAAACGCAATTAACATGTAATTTGTTGCATAGGACTATGATTTTCAATGCAAACCACTTAAAAACAATAATATATACCAAATAGAGTTGTGTGCAAAACTTCGTGCAAAACAAACCAAGTTTGAACAACTTTATGCGCAAAAGTGCCCAAAATGCTTAAAAACCCTTAAAATCGCAACTTAACATGTAATTTCTAGCATATGGCTATGATTTTCAATGCGAACCACTTAAAAATAATAATATATACCAAATATTTTAGTGTTCCAAGTTTTGTGCAAAAGAAACCAAGTTTGAGCTACTTTATGCGCAAATGTGCCAAAAACGCTTAATAACCCTTAAAAACGCAACTTAACATGTAATTTCTAGCATATGACTAGGATTTTCAATTCTAACCACTTCAACACAATAATATATACCAAATAGTGTTGTGTGCCAAGTTTCGTCCAAAACAAACCAAGTTTGGACAACTTTATGCGCAAAAGTGCCCAAAACGCTTAAAAACCCTTTAAATCAAAACTTAACATGTAATTTCTAGCATATGACTACGATTTTCAATTCTAACCACTTCAACACAATAATATATACCAAATAGTGTTGTGTGCCAAGTTTCGTCCAAAACAAACCAAGTTTGAACAACTTTATGCGCAAAAGTGCCCAAAACGCTAAAAAAAAACCATTAAAATTGCAACTTAACTCGTAATTTCTATCATATGACTATGATTTTCAATTCTAACCACTTCAACACAATAATATAAACCAAATATTTTTGTATTCCAAGTTTTGTGCAATAGAACCCAAGTTTGAGCTATTTTATGCGCAAAAGTGCATAAAACGCTTAAAAACGCGTAAAATCGCAACTTAACACGTAATTTCTAGCATATTCTATGATTTTGAATTCTAACCACTTCAACACAATAATGTACACTAAATAGTGTTGTGTGTTAATTTTCGTGAAAAACAAACCAAGTTTGAGCTAATTTATGCGCAAAAGTGCCAAAAACGCTTAAAAAACCGTTAAAATCACAATTTTACATGTAGTTTCTAGCATATGACTAGGATTTCCAATTCGAACCACTTCAACACAATAACATATCCCAAATAGTGTTGTATGCCAAGTTTGGTGCAAAACAAACCAAGTTCTAGCTACTTTATGCGGAAAAGAACTAAAAACGCTTAAAAACCCTTAAAATTGCAAATTAACAGGTAATTTCAAGCATATGATTTTGATTTTAATATCTAACTACTTCAATACAATAATAAATACCAAATGGTTTTGTATGCCAAGTATCGTGCAGAACAAACAAAGTTTGAGCTACTTTGTAGGCAAAAGTGCCAAAAACGCTTAAAACGCTTAAAAACTCTTAAAATCGCAACTTAACATGTAATTTCTAGCTTATGACTAGGATTTTCAATTCTAACCACTTCAACACAATATATATACGAAATAGTTTTTTTGGCCATGTTTTGTGCAAAACTAACCAAGTTTGAGCTACTTTATGCGCAAAAGTGCCAAAAACGCTTAAAAACCCTTAAAATCGCAACTTAACATGTAGTTTCAAGAATATGACTTTGATTTTAAATTCTATCCCCTTCAACACAATAATATATACGAAATAGTGTTGTGTGCCAAGTTTCGTGCAAAACAAACAAAGTTTGAGCTTCTTTATGCGCAAAAGTGCCAAAAACGCTTAAAAACTCTTAAAATCGCAACTTAACATGTAATTTCTAACATATGACTAGGATTTTCAATTCTTACCACTTCAACACAATAATATATACTAAATAGTGTTGTGTGCCAAGTTTCGTGCAAAACAAATCAAGTTTGAGCTACTTTGTCGTAAAAGTGCAAAAAACGCTTAAAAACCCTTAAAATCGCAACATAACATGTAATTTATAGCATATGACTATGATTTTCAAATCTAACCACTTCAATACAATAATATATACTAAATAGTGTCCTGTGCCAAGTTTCGGGCAAAACAAACAAAGTTTGAGCAACTTATTGCGCAAAAGTGCTAAAAACGCTTAAAAACCCTTAAAATCGTTACATAACATGTAATTTCTTACATATGACTTTGATTTTCAATTCTAACCAATTCAACAGATTAAAATATACCACATAGTGTTGTGTGCCAAGTTTCGTGAAAAACAAACCAAGTTTGAGCTACTTTGTCGTAAAAGTGCAAAAAACGCTTAAAACCCTTAAAATCGCAACATAACATGTAATTTATAGCATATGACTATGATTTTTAATTCTAACCATTGCAATACAATAATATATACCAAATAGTGATATGTGCCAAGTTTCGTGCAAAACAAACCAAGTTTGAGCAACTTTAAGCGCAAAAGTGCTAAAAACGCTTAAAAAACCCTTAAAATCGTAACATAACATGTAATTTCTAGCATATGACTGTTATTTTTAATTCTAACCACTTCAACACAATAATATATACCAAATAGGGTTGTGTTCCAAGTTTTGTGCAAAACAAACCAACTTTGAGCTACTGTATGCGCAAAAGTACCAAAAACGCTTAAAAACCCTTAAAATCGCAATTTAACACGTCATTTCTAGCATATTACTATGATTATCAATTCCATCCACTTCAACACAATAATATATACCAAATAGTGTTGTGTGCCAAGTTTCGTCCAAAACAAACCAAGTTTGAACAACTTTATGCGCAAAAGTGCCCAAAACGCTAAAAAAAACCATTAAAATCGCAACTTAACTCGTAATTTTTATCATATGACTATGATTTTCAATTCTAACCACTTCAACACAATAATATAAACCAAATATTTTTGTATTCCAAGTTTTGTGCAATAGAACCCAAGTTTGAGCTACTTTATGCGCAAAAGTGCATAAAACGCTTAAAAACGCGTAAAATCGCAACTTCACACGTAATTTCTAGCATATGTCTATGATTTTGAATTCTAACCACTTCAACACAATAATGTACACTAAATAGTGTTGTGTGTTAATTTTCGTGAAAAACAAACCAAGTTTGAGCTAATTTATGCGCAAAAGTGCCAAAAACGCTTAAAAACCGTTAAAATCACAATTTAACATGTAGTTTCTAGCATATGACTAGGATTTCCAATTCGAACCACTTCAACACAATAACATATACCAAATAGTGTTGTGTGCCAAGTTTGGTGCAAAACAAACCAAGTTCTAGCTACTTTATGCGGAAAAGAACTAAAAACACTTAAAAACCCTTAAAATTGCAAATTAACAGGTAATTTCAAGCATATGATTTTGATTTTAATATCTAACTACTTCAACACAATAATAAATACCAAATAGTTTTGTATGCCGAGTATCGTGCAGAACAAACAAAGTTTGAGCTACTTTGTACGCAAAAGTGCCAAAAACTCTTAAAATCGCAACTTAACATGTAATTTCTAGCTTATGACTAGGATTTTCAATTCTAACCACTTCAACACAATATATATACGAAATAGTTTTTTTGGCCATGTTTTGTGCAAAACAAACCAAGTTTGAGCAACTTTATGCGCAAAAGTGCCAAAAACGCTTAAAAACCCTTAAAATCGCAACTTAACATGTAATTTCAAGAATATGACTTTGATTTTAAATTCTATCCCCTTCAACACAATAATATATACGAAATAGTGTTGTGTGCCATGTTTCGTGCAAAACAAACAAAGTTTTAGCTTCTTTATGCGCAAAAGTGCCAAAAACGCTTAAAAACTGTTAAAATCGCAACTTAACATGTAATTTCTAACATATGGCTGGGATTTTCAATTCTTACCACTTCAACACAATAATATATACTAAATAGTGTTGTGTGCCAAGTTTCGTGCAAAACAAATCAAGTTTGAGCTACTTTGTCGTAAAAGTGCAAAAAACGCTTAAAAACACTTAAAATTGTAGCTTAACACGTAATTTATTACATATGACTATGATTTTTAATTCTAACCACTTCAACACAATAACATATACCAAATAGGGTTGTGTTCCAAGTTTTGTGCAAAACAAACCAACTTTGAGCTACTGTATGCGCAAAAGTACCAAAAACGCTTAAAAACCCTTAAAATCGCAATTTAACACGTCATTTCTAGCATATTACTATGATTATCAATTCCATCCACTTCAACACAATAATATATACCAAATAGTGTTGTGTGCCAAGTTTCGTCCAAAACAAACCAAGTTTGAACAACTTTATTCGCAAAAGTGCCCAAAACGCTAAAAAAACCATTAAAATCGCAACTTAACTCGTAATTTCTATCATATGACTATGATTTTCAATTCTAACCACTTCAACACAATAATATAAACCAAATATTTTTGTATTCCAAGTTTTGTGCAATAGAACCCAAGTTTGAGCTACTTTATGCGCAAAAGTGCATAAAACGCTTAAAAACGCGTAAAATCGCAACTTAACACGTAATTTCTAGCATATGTCTATGATTTTGAATTCTAACCACTTCAACACAATAATGTACACTAAATAGTGTTGTGTGTTAATTTTCGTGAAAAACAAACCAAGTTTGAGCTAATTTATGCGCAAAAATGCCAAAAACGCTTAAAAACCGTTAAAATCACAATTTAACATGTAGTTTCTAGCATATGACTAGGATTTCCAATTCGAACCACTTCAACACAATAACATATACCAAATAGTGTTGTGTGCCAAGTTTGGTGCAAAACAAACCAAGTTCTAGCTACTTTATGCGGAAAAGAACTAAAAACGCTTAAAAACCCTTAAAATTGCAAATTAACAGGTAATTTAAAGCATATTATTTTGATTTTAATATCTAACTACTTCAACACAATAATAAATACCAAATAGTTTTGTATGCCAAGTATCGTGTGCAGAACAAACAAAGTTTGAGCTACTTTATGCACAAAAGAGCCAAAAGCGCTTAAAAACCCTTAAAAACGCAATTTAACATGTAATTTGTTGCATAGGACTATGATTTTCAATGCAAACCACTTAAAAACAATAATATATACCAAATAGAGTTGTGTGCAAAACTTCGTGCAAAACAAACCAAGTTTGAACAACTTTATGCGCAAAAGTGCCCAAAATGCTTAAAAACCCTTAAAATCGCAACTTAACATGTAATTTCTAGCATATGGCTATGATTTTCAATGCGAACCACTTAAAAATAATAATATATACCAAATATTTTAGTGTTCCAAGTTTTGTGCAAAAGAAACCAAGTTTGAGCTACTTTATGCGCAAATGTGCCAAAAACGCTTAATAACCCTTAAAAACGCAACTTAACATGTAATTTCTAGCATATGACTAGGATTTTCAATTCTAACCACTTCAACACAATAATATATACCAAATAGTGTTGTGTGCCAAGTTTCGTCCAAAACAAACCAAGTTTGGACAACTTTATGCGCAAAAGTGCCCAAAACGCTTAAAAACCCTTTAAATCAAAACTTAACATGTAATTTCTAGCATATGACTACGATTTTCAATTCTAACCACTTCAACACAATAATATATACCAAATAGTGTTGTGTGCCAAGTTTCGTCCAAAACAAACCAAGTTTGAACAACTTTATGCGCAAAAGTGCCCAAAACGCTAAAAAAACCATTAAAATTGCAACTTAACTCGTAATTTCTATCATATGACTATGATTTTCAATTCTAACCACTTCAACACAATAATATAAACCAAATATTTTTGTATTCCAAGTTTTGTGCAATAGAACCCAAGTTTGAGCTATTTTATGCGCAAAAGTGCATAAAACGCTTAAAAACGCGTAAAATCGCAACTTAACACGTAATTTCTAGCATATTCTATGATTTTGAATTCTAACCACTTCAACACAATAATGTACACTAAATAGTGTTGTGTGTTAATTTTCGTGAAAAACAAACCAAGTTTGAGCTAATTTATGCGCAAAAGTGCCAAAAACGCTTAAAAACCGTTTTAAAATCACAATTTTACATGTAGTTTCTAGCATATGACTAGGATTTCCAATTCGAACCACTTCAACACAATAACATATCCCAAATAGTGTTGTGTGCCAAGTTTGGTGCAAAACAAACCAAGTTCTAGCTACTTTATGCGGAAAAGAACTAAAAACGCTTAAAAACCCTTAAAATTGCAAATTAACAGGTAATTTCAAGCATATGATTTTGATTTTAATATCTAACTACTTCAACACAATAATAAATACCAAATAGTTTTGTATGCCAAGTATCGTGCAGAACAAACAAAGTTTGAGCTACTTTGTAGGCAAAAGTGCCAAAAACGCTTAAAAACTCTTAAAATCGCAACTTAACATGTAATTTCTAGCTTATGACTAGGATTTTCAATTCTAACCACTTCAACACAATATATATACGAAATAGTTTTTTTGGCCATGTTTTGTGCAAAACTAACCAAGTTTGAGCTACTTTATGCGCAAAAGTGCCAAAAACGCTTAAAAACCCTTAAAATCGCAACTTAACATGTAGTTTCAAGAATATGACTTTGATTTTAAATTCTATCCCCTTCAACACAATAATATATACGAAATAGTGTTGTGTGCCAAGTTTCGTGCAAAACAAACAAAGTTTGAGCTTCTTTA
Source organism: Amaranthus tricolor (assembly GCF_026212465.1). Lineage (NCBI taxonomy): Eukaryota > Viridiplantae > Streptophyta > Magnoliopsida > Caryophyllales > Amaranthaceae > Amaranthus > Amaranthus tricolor. Next base: position 274,846 of record NC_080052.1, on the reverse strand, counting down.
TGCGCAAAAGTGCCAAAAACGCTTAAAAACTCTTAAAATCGCAACTTAACATGTAATTTCTAACATATGACTAGGATTTTCAATTCTTACCACTTCAACACAATAATATATACTAAATAGTGTTGTGTGCCAAGTTTCGTGCAAAACAAATCAAGTTTGAGCTACTTTGTCGTAAAAGTGCAAAAAACGCTTAAAAACCCTTAAAATCGCAACATAACATGTAATTTATAGCATATGACTATGATTTTCAAATCTAACCACTTCAATACAATAATATATACTAAATAGTGTCCTGTGCCAAGTTTCGGGCAAAACAAACAAAGTTTGAGCAACTTATTGCGCAAAAGTGCTAAAAACGCTTAAAAACCCTTAAAATCGTTACATAACATGTAATTTCTTACATATGACTTTGATTTTCAATTCTAACCAATTCAACAGATTAATATATACCACATAGTGTTGTGTGCCAAGTTTCGTGAAAAACAAACCAAGTTTGAGCTACTTTGTCGTAAAAGTGCAAAAAACGCTTAAAACCCTTAAAATCGCAACATAACATGTAATTTATAGCATATGACTATGATTTTTAATTCTAACCATTGCAATACAATAATATATACCAAATAGTGATATGTGCCAAGTTTCGTGCAAAACAAACCAAGTTTGAGCAACTTTAAGCGCAAAAGTGCTAAAAACGCTTAAAAAACCCTTAAAATCGTAACATAACATGTAATTTCTAGCATATGACTGTTATTTTTAATTCTAACCACTTCAACACAATAATATATACCAAATAGGGTTGTGTTCCAAGTTTTGTGCAAAACAAACCAACTTTGAGCTACTGTATGCGCAAAAGTACCAAAAACGCTTAAAAACCCTTAAAATCGCAATTTAACACGTCATTTCTAGCATATTACTATGATTATCAATTCCATCCACTTCAACACAATAATATATACCAAATAGTGTTGTGTGCCAAGTTTCGTCCAAAACAAACCAAGTTTGAACAACTTTATGCGCAAAAGTGCCCAAAACGCTAAAAAAACCATTAAAATCGCAACTTAACTCGTAATTTTTATCATATGACTATGATTTTCAATTCTAACCACTTCAACACAATAATATAAACCAAATATTTTTGTATTCCAAGTTTTGTGCAATAGAACCCAAGTTTGAGCTACTTTATGCGCAAAAGTGCATAAAACGCTTAAAAACGCGTAAAATCGCAACTTAACACGTAATTTCTAGCATATGTCTATGATTTTGAATTCTAACCACTTCAACACAATAATGTACACTAAATAGTGTTGTGTGTTAATTTTCGTGAAAAACAAACCAAGTTTGAGCTAATTTATGCGCAAAAGTGCCAAAAACGCTTAAAAACCGTTAAAATCACAATTTAACATGTAGTTTCTAGCATATGACTAGGATTTCCAATTCGAACCACTTCAACACAATAACATATACCAAATAGTGTTGTGTGCCAAGTTTGGTGCAAAACAAACCAAGTTCTAGCTACTTTATGCGGAAAAGAACTAAAAACGCTTAAAAACCCTTAAAATTGCAAATTAACAGGTAATTTCAAGCATATGATTTTGATTTTAATATCTAACTACTTCAACACAATAATAAATACCAAATAGTTTTGTATGCCGAGTATCGTGCAGAACAAACAAAGTTTGAGCTACTTTGTACGCAAAAGTGCCAAAAACTCTTAAAAACTCTTAAAATCGCAACTTAACATGTAATTTCTAGCTTATGACTAGGATTTTCAATTCTAACCACTTCAACACAATATATATATACGAAATAGTTTTTTTGGCCATGTTTTGTGCAAAACAAACCAAGTTTGAGCAACTTTATGCGCAAAAGTGCCAAAAACGCTTAAAAACCCTTAAAATCGCAACTTAACATGTAATTTCAAGAACATGACTTTGATTTTAAATTCTATCCCCTTCAACACAATAATATATACGAAATAGTGTTGTGTGCCATGTTTCGTGCAAAACAAACAAAGTTTTAGCTTCTTTATGCGCAAAAGTGCCAAAAACGCTTAAAAACTGTTAAAATCGCAACTTAACATGTAATTTCTAACATATGGCTGGGATTTTCAATTCTTACCACTTCAACACAATAATATATACTAAATAGTGTTGTGTGCCAAGTTTCGTGCAAAACAAATCAAGTTTGAGCTACTTTGTCGTAAAAGTGCAAAAAACGCTTAAAAACCCTTAAAATTGTAGTTTAACACGTAATTTATTACATATGACTATGATTTTTAATTCTAACCACTTCAACACAATAACATATACCAAATAGGGTTGTGTTCCAAGTTTTGTGCAAAACAAACCAACTTTGAGCTACTGTATGCGCAAAAGTACCAAAAACGCTTAAAAACCCTTAAAATCGCAATTTAACACGTCATTTCTAGCATATTACTATGATTATCAATTCCATCCACTTCAACACAATAATATATACCAAATAGTGTTGTGTGCCAAGTTTCGTCCAAAACAAACCAAGTTTGAACAACTTTATTCGCAAAAGTGCCCAAAACGCTAAAAAAACCATTAAAATCGCAACTTAACTCGTAATTTCTATCATATGACTATGATTTTCAATTCTAACCACTTCAACACAATAATATAAACCAAATATTTTTGTATTCCAAGTTTTGTGCAATAGAACCCAAGTTTGAGCTACTTTATGCGCAAAAGTGCATAAAACGCTTAAAAACGCGTAAAATCGCAACTTAACACGTAATTTCTAGCATATGTCTATGATTTTGAATTCTAACCACTTCAACACAATAATGTACACTAAATAGTGTTGTGTGTTAATTTTCGTGAAAAACAAACCAAGTTTGAGCTAATTTATGCGCAAAAATGCCAAAAACGCTTAAAAACCGTTAAAATCACAATTTAACATGTAGTTTCTAGCATATGACTAGGATTTCCAATTCGAACCACTTCAACACAATAACATATACCAAATAGTGTTGTGTGCCAAGTTTGGTTCAAAACAAACCAAGTTCTAGCTACTTTATGCGGAAAAGAACTAAAAACGCTTAAAAACCCTTAAAATTGCAAATTAACAGGTAATTTAAAGCATATTATTTTGATTTTAATATCTAACTACTTCAACACAATAATAAATACCAAATAGTTTTGTATGCCAAGTATCGTGCAGAACAAACAAAGTTTGAGCTACTTTATGCACAAAAGAGCCAAAAGCGCTTAAAAAACCCTTAAAAACGCAATTTAACATGTAATTTGTTGCATAGGACTATGATTTTCAATGCAAACCACTTAAAAACAATAATATATACCAAATAGAGTTGTGTGCAAAACTTCGTGCAAAACAAACCAAGTTTGAACAACTTTATGCGCAAAAGTGCCCAAAATGCTTAAAAACCCTTAAAATCGCAACTTAACATGTAATTTCTAGCATATGGCTATGATTTTCAATGCGAACCACTTAAAAATAATATTATATACCAAATATTTTAGTGTTCCAAGTTTTGTGCAAAAGAAACCAAGTTTGAGCTACTTTATGCGCAAATGTGCCAAAAACGCTTAATAACCCTTAAAAACGCAACTTAACATGTAATTTCTAGCATATGACTAGGATTTTCAATTCTAACCACTTCAACACAATAATATATACCAAATATTTTTGTATTCCAAGTTTTGTGCAATAGAACCCAAGTTTGAGCTATTTTATGCGCAAAAGTGCATAAAACGCTTAAAAACGCGTAAAATCGCAACTTAACACGTAATTTCTAGCATATTCTATGATTTTGAATTCTAACCACTTCAACACAATAATGTACACTAAATAGTGTTGTGTGTTAATTTTCGTGAAAAACAAACCAAGTTTGAGCTAATTTATGCGCAAAAGTGCCAAAAACGCTTAAAAACCGTTAAAATCACAATTTTACATGTAGTTTCTAGCATATGACTAGGATTTCCAATTCGAACCACTTCAACACAATAACATATCCCAAATAGTGTTGTGTGCCAAGTTTGGTGCAAAACAAACCAAGTTCTAGCTACTTTATGCGGAAAAGAACTAAAAACGCTTAAAAACCCTTAAAATTTCAAATTAACAGGTAATTTCAAGCATATGATTTTGATTTTAATATCTAACTACTTCAATACAATAATAAATACCAAATAGTTTTGTATGCCAAGTATCGTGCAGAACAAACAAAGTTTGAGCTACTTTGTAGGCAAAAGTGCCAAAAACGCTTAAAAACTCTTAAAATCGCAACTTAACATGTAATTTCTAGCTTATGACTAGGATTTTCAATTCTAACCACTTCAACACAATATATATACGAAATAGTTTTTTTGGCCATGTTTTGTGCAAAACTAACCAAGTTTGAGCTACTTTATGCGCAAAAGTGCCAAAAACGCTTAAAAACCCTTAAAATCGCAACTTAACATGTAGTTTCAAGAATATGACTTTGATTTTAAATTCTATCCCCTTCAACACAATAATATATACGAAATAGTGTTGTGTGCCAAGTTTCGTGCAAAACAAACAAAGTTTGAGCTTCTTTATGCGCAAAAGTGCCAAAAACGCTTAAAAACTCTTAAAATCGCAACTTAACATGTAATTTCTAACATATGACTAGGATTTTCAATTCTTACCACTTCAACACAATAATATATACTAAATAGTGTTGTGTGCCAAGTTTCGTGCAAAACAAATCAAGTTTGAGCTACTTTGTTGTAAAAGTGCAAAAAACGCTTAAAAACCCTTAAAATCGCAACATAACATGTAATTTATAGCATATGACTATGATTTTCAAATCTAACCACTTCAATACAATAATATATACTAAATAGTGTCCTGTGCCAAGTTTCGGGCAAAACAAACAAAGTTTGAGCAACTTATTGCGCAAAAGTGCTAAAAACGCTTAAAAACCCTTAAAATCGTTACATAACATGTAATTTCTTACATATGACTTTGATTTTCAATTCTAACCAATTCAACAGATTAATATATACCACATAGTGTTGTGTGCCAAGTTTCGTGAAAAACAAACCAAGTTTGAGCTACTTTGTCGTAAAAGTGCAAAAAACGCTTAAAACCCTTAAAATCGCAACATAACATGTAATTTATAGCATATGACTATGATTTTTAATTCTAACCATTGCAATACAATAATATATACCAAATAGTGATATGTGCCAAGTTTCGTGCAAAACAAACCAAGTTTGAGCAACTTTAAGCGCAAAAGTGCTAAAAACGCTTAAAAAACCCTTAAAATCGTAACATAACATGTAATTTCTAGCATATGACTGTTATTTTTAATTCTAACCACTTCAACACAATAATATATACCAAATAGGGTTGTGTTCCAAGTTTTGTGCAAAACAAACCAACTTTGAGCTACTGTATGCGCAAAAGTACCAAAAACGCTTAAAAACCCTTAAAATCGCAATTTAACACGTCATTTCTAGCATATTACTATGATTATCAATTCCATCCACTTCAACACAATAATATATACCAAATAGTGTTGTGTGCCAAGTTTCGTCCAAAACAAACCAAGTTTGAACAACTTTATGCGCAAAAGTGCCCAAAACGCTAAAAAAAACCATTAAAATCGCAACTTAACTCGTAATTTTTATCATATGACTATGATTTTCAATTCTAACCACTTCAACACAATAATATAAACCAAATATTTTTGTATTCCAAGTTTTGTGCAATAGAACCCAAGTTTGAGCTACTTTATGCGCAAAAGTGCATAAAACGCTTAAAAACGCGTAAAATCGCAACTTAACACGTAATTTCTAGCATATGTCTATGATTTTGAATTCTAACCACTTCAACACAATAATGTACACTAAATAGTGTTGTGTGTTAATTTTCGTGAAAAACAAACCAAGTTTGAGCTAATTTATGCGCAAAAGTGCCAAAAACGCTTAAAAACCGTTAAAATCACAATTTAACATGTAGTTTCTAGCATATGACTAGGATTTCCAATTCGAACCACTTCAACACAATAACATATACCAAATAGTGTTGTGTGCCAAGTTTGGTGCAAAACAAACCAAGTTCTAGCTACTTTATGCGGAAAAGAACTAAAAACGCTTAAAAACCCTTAAAATTGCAAATTAACAGGTAATTTCAAGCATATGATTTTGATTTTAATATCTAACTACTTCAACACAATAATAAATACCAAATAGTTTTGTATGCCGAGTATCGTGCAGAACAAACAAAGTTTGAGCTACTTTGTACGCAAAAGTGCCAAAAACTCTTAAAAACTCTTAAAATCGCAACTTAACATGTAATTTCTAGCTTATGACTAGGATTTTCAATTCTAACCACTTCAACACAATATATATATACGAAATAGTTTTTTTGGCCATGTTTTGTGCAAAACAAACCAAGTTTGAGCAACTTTATGCGCAAAAGTGCCAAAAACGCTTAAAAACCCTTAAAATCGCAACTTAACATGTAATTTCAAGAACATGACTTTGATTTTAAATTCTATCCCCTTCAACACAATAATATATACGAAATAGTGTTGTGTGCCATGTTTCGTGCAAAACAAACAAAGTTTTAGCTTCTTTATGCGCAAAAGTGCCAAAAACGCTTAAAAACTCTTAAAATCGCAACTTAACATGTAATTTCTAACATATGACTAGGATTTTCAATTCTTACCACTTCAACACAATAATATATACTAAATAGTGTTGTGTGCCAAGTTTCGTGCAAAACAAATCAAGTTTGAGCTACTTTGTTGTAAAAGTGCAAAAAACGCTTAAAAACCCTTAAAATCGCAACATAACATGTAATTTATAGCATATGACTATGATTTTCAAATCTAACCACTTCAATACAATAATATATACTAAATAGTGTCCTGTGCCAAGTTTCGGGCAAAACAAACAAAGTTTGAGCAACTTATTGCGCAAAAGTGCTAAAAACGCTTAAAAACCCTTAAAATCGTTACATAACATGTAATTTCTTACATATGACTTTGATTTTCAATTCTAACCAATTCAACAGATTAATATATACCACATAGTGTTGTGTGCCAAGTTTCGTGAAAAACAAACCAAGTTTGAGCTACTTTGTCGTAAAAGTGCAAAAAAACGCTTAAAACCCTTAAAATCGCAACATAACATGTAATTTATAGCATATGACTATGATTTTTAATTCTAACCATTGCAATACAATAATATATACCAAATAGTGATATGTGCCAAGTTTCGTGCAAAACAAACCAAGTTTGAGCAACTTTAAGCGCAAAAGTGCTAAAAACGCTTAAAAAAACCCTTAAAATCGTAACATAACATGTAATTTCTAGCATATGACTGTTATTTTTAATTCTAACCACTTCAACACAATAATATATACCAAATAGGGTTGTGTTCCAAGTTTTGTGCAAAACAAACCAACTTTGAGCTACTGTATGCGCAAAAGTACCAAAAACGCTTAAAAACCCTTAAAATCGCAATTTAACACGTCATTTCTAGCATATTACTATGATTATCAATTCCATCCACTTCAACACAATAATATATACCAAATAGTGTTGTGTGCCAAGTTTCGTCCAAAACAAACCAAGTTTGAACAACTTTATGCGCAAAAGTGCCCAAAACGCTAAAAAAACCATTAAAATCGCAACTTAACTCGTAATTTTTATCATATGACTATGATTTTCAATTCTAACCACTTCAACACAATAATATAAACCAAATATTTTTGTATTCCAAGTTTTGTGCAATAGAACCCAAGTTTGAGCTACTTTATGCGCAAAAGTGCATAAAACGCTTAAAAACGCGTAAAATCGCAACTTAACACGTAATTTCTAGCATATGTCTATGATTTTGAATTCTAACCACTTCAACACAATAATGTACACTAAATAGTGTTGTGTGTTAATTTTCGTGAAAAACAAACCAAGTTTGAGCTAATTTATGCGCAAAAGTGCCAAAAACGCTTAAAAACCGTTAAAATCACAATTTAACATGTAGTTTCTAGCATATGACTAGGATTTCCAATTCGAACCACTTCAACACAATAACATATACCAAATAGTGTTGTGTGCCAAGTTTGGTGCAAAACAAACCAAGTTCTAGCTACTTTATGCGGGAAAAGAACTAAAAACGCTTAAAAACCCTTAAAATTGCAAATTAACAGGTAATTTCAAGCATATGATTTTGATTTTAATATCTAACTACTTCAACACAATAATAAATACCAAATAGTTTTGTATGCCGAGTATCGTGCAGAACAAACAAAGTTTGAGCTACTTTGTACGCAAAAGTGCCAAAAACTCTTAAAAACTCTTAAAATCGCAACTTAACATGTAATTTCTAGCTTATGACTAGGATTTTCAATTCTAACCACTTCAACACAATATATATATACGAAATAGTTTTTTTGGCCATGTTTTGTGCAAAACAAACCAAGTTTGAGCAACTTTATGCGCAAAAGTGCCAAAAACGCTTAAAAACCCTTAAAATCGCAACTTAACATGTAATTTCAAGAACATGACTTTGATTTTAAATTCTATCCCCTTCAACACAATAATATATACGAAATAGTGTTGTGTGCCATGTTTCGTGCAAAACAAACAAAGTTTTAGCTTCTTTATGCGCAAAAGTGCCAAAAACGCTTAAAAACTGTTAAAATCGCAACTTAACATGTAATTTCTAACATATGGCTGGGATTTTCAATTCTTACCACTTCAACACAATAATATATACTAAATAGTGTTGTGTGCCAAGTTTCGTGCAAAACAAATCAAGTTTGAGCTACTTTGTCGTAAAAGTGCAAAAAACGCTTAAAAACCCTTAAAATTGTAGTTTAAACACGTAATTTATTACATATGACTATGATTTTTAATTCTAACCACTTCAACACAATAACATATACCAAATAGGGTTGTGTTCCAAGTTTTGTGCAAAACAAACCAACTTTGAGCTACTGTATGCGCAAAAGTACCAAAAACGCTTAAAAAACCCTTAAAATCGCAATTTAACACGTCATTTCTAGCATATTACTATGATTATCAATTCCATCCACTTCAACACAATAATATATACCAAATAGTGGTTGTGTGCCAAGTTTCGTCCAAAACAAACCAAGTTTGAACAACTTTATTCGCAAAAGTGCCCAAAACGCTAAAAAAACCATTAAAATCGCAACTTAACTCGTAATTTCTATCATATGACTATGATTTTCAATTCTAACCACTTCAACACAATAATATAAACCAAATATTTTTGTATTCCAAGTTTTTGTGCAATAGAACCCAAGTTTGAGCTACTTTATGCGCAAAAGTGCATATAAAACGCTTAAAAACGCGTAAAATCGCAACTTAACACGTAATTTCTAGCATATGTCTATGATTTTGAATTCTAACCACTTCAACACAATAATGTACACTAAATAGTGTTGTGTGTTAATTTTCGTGAAAAACAAACCAAGTTTGAGCTAATTTATGCGCAAAAATGCCAAAAAACGCTTAAAAAACCGTTTAAAATCACAATTTAACATGTAGTTTCTAGCATATGACTAGGATTTCCAATTCGAACCACTTCAACACAATAACATATACCAAATAGTGTTGTGTGCCAAGTTTGGTGCAAAACAAACCAAGTTCTAGCTACTTTATGCGGAAAAGAACTAAAAACGCTTAAAAACCCTTAAAATTGCAAATTAACAGGTAATTTAAAGCATATTATTTTGATTTTAATATCTAACTACTTCAACACAATAATAAATACCAAATAGTTTTGTATGCCAAGTATCGTGCAGAACAAACAAAGGTTTGAGCTACTTTGTAGGCAAAAGTGCCAAAAAACGCTTAAAAACTCTTAAAATCGCAACTTAACATGTAATTTCTAGCTTATGACTAGGATTTTCAATTCTAACCACTTCAACACAATATATATACGAAATAGTTTTTTTTGGCCATGTTTTGTGCAAAACTAACCAAGTTTGAGCTACTTTATGCGCAAAAGTGCCAAAAACGCTTAAAAACCCTTAAAATCGCAACTTAACATGTAGTTTCAAGAATATGACTTTGATTTTTAAATTCTATCCCCTTCAACACAATAATATATACGAAATAGTGTTGTGTGCCAAGTTTCGTGCAAAACAAACAAAGTTTGAGCTTCTTTATGCGCAAAAGTGCCAAAAACGCTTAAAAACTCTTAAAATCGCAACTTAACATGTAATTTCTAACATATGACTAGGATTCTCAATTCTTACCACTTCAACACAATAATATATACTAAATAGTGTTGTGTTGCCAAGTTTCGTGCAAAACAAATCAAGTTTGAGCTACTTTGTTGTAAAAGTGCAAAAAACGCTTAAAAACCCTTAAAATCGCAACATAACATGTAATTTATAGCATATGACCTATGATTTTCAAATCTAACCACTTCAATACAATAATATATACTAAATAGTGTCCTGTGCCAAGTTTCGGGCAAAACAAACAAAGTTTGAGCAACTTATTGCGCAAAAGTGCTAAAAACGCTTAAAAACCCTTAAAATCGTTACATAACATGTAATTTCTTACATATGACTTTGATTTTCAATTCTAACCAATTCAACAGATTAATATATACCACATAGTGTTGTGTGCCAAGTTTCGTGAAAAACAAACCAAGTTTGAGCTACTTTGTCGTAAAAGTGCAAAAAACGCTTAAAACCCTTAAAATCGCAACATAACATGTAATTTATAGCATATGACTATGATTTTTAATTCTAACCATTGCAATACAATAATATATACCAAATAGTGATATGTGCCCAAGTTTCGTGCAAAACAAACCAAGTTTGAGCAACTTTAAGCGCAAAAGTGCTAAAAAACGCTTAAAAAACCCTTAAAATCGTAACATAACATGTAATTTCTAGCATATGACTGTTATTTTTAATTCTAACCACTTCAACACAATAATATATACCAAATAGGGTTGTGTTCCAAGTTTTGTGCAAAACAAACCAACTTTGAGCTACTGTATGCGCAAAAGTACCAAAAAACGCTTAAAAACCCTTAAAATCGCAATTTAACACGTCATTTCTAGCATATTACTATGATTATCAATTCCATCCACTTCAACACAATAATATATACCAAATAGTGTTGTGTGCCAAGTTTCGTCCAAAACAAACCAAGTTTGAACAACTTTATGCGCAAAAGTGCCCCAAAACGCTAAAAAAAAACCATTAAAATCGCAAACTTAACTCGTAATTTTTATCATATGACTATGATTTTCAATTCTAACCACTTCAACACAATAATATAAACCAAATATTTTTGTATTCCAAGTTTTTGTGCAATAGAACCCAAGTTTGAGCTACTTTATGCGCAAAAGTGCATAAAACGCTTAAAAACGCGTAAAATCGCAACTTAACACGTAATTTCTAGCATATGTCTATGATTTTGAATTCTAACCACTTCAACACAATAATGTACACTAAATAGTGTTGTGTGTTAATTTTCGTGAAAAACAAACCAAGTTTGAGCTAATTTATGCGCAAAAGTGCCAAAAAACGCTTAAAAACCGTTTAAAATCACAATTTAACATGTAGTTTCTAGCATATGACTAGGATTTCCAATTCGAACCACTTCAACACAATAACATATACCAAATAGTGTTGTGTGCCAAGTTTGGTGCAAAACAAACCAAGTTCTAGCTACTTTATGCGGAAAAGAACTAAAAACGCTTAAAAACCCTTAAAATTGCAAATTAACAGGTAATTTCAAGCATATGATTTTGATTTTAATATCTAACTACTTCAACACAATAATAAATACCAAATAGTTTTTGTATGCCGAGTATCGTGCAGAACAAACAAAGTTTGAGCTACTTTGTACGCAAAAAGTGCCAAAAACTCTTAAAAACTCTTAAAATCGCAACTTAACATGTAATTTCTAGCTTATGACTAGGATTTTCAATTCTAACCACTTCAACACAATATATATATACGAAATAGTTTTTTTGGCCATGTTTTGTGCAAAACAAACCAAGTTTGAGCAAACTTTATGCGCAAAAGTGCCAAAAAACGCTTAAAAACCCTTAAAATCGCAACTTAACATGTAATTTCAAGAACATGACTTTGATTTTAAATTCTATCCCCTTCAACACAATAATATATACGAAATAGTGTTGTGTGCCATGTTTCGTGCAAAACAAACAAAGTTTTAGCTTCTTTATGCGCAAAAGTGCCAAAAAACGCTTAAAAACTGTTAAAATCGCAACTTAACATGTAATTTCTAACATATGGCTGGGATTTTCAATTCTTACCACTTCAACACAATAATATATACTAAATAGTGTTGTGTGCCAAGTTTCGTGCAAAACAAATCAAGTTTGAGCTACTTTGTCGTAAAAAGTGCAAAAAACGCTTAAAAACCCTTAAAAATTGTAGTTTAACACGTAATTTATTACATATGGACTATGATTTTTAATTCTAACCACTTCAACACAAATAACATATACCAAATAGGGGTTGTGTTCCAAGTTTTGTGCAAAACAAACCAACTTTGAGCTACTGTATGCGCAAAAGTACCAAAAACGCTTAAAAACCCTTAAAATCGCAATTTAACACGTCATTTCTAGCATATTACTATGATTATCAATTCCATCCACTTCAACACAATAATATATACCAAATAGTGTTGTGTGCCAAGTTTCGTCCAAAACAAACCAAGTTTGAACAACTTTATTCGCAAAAGTGCCCAAAACGCTAAAAAAAACCATTAAAATCGCAACTTAACTCGTAATTTCTATCATATGACTATGATTTTCAATTCTAACCACTTCAACACAATAATATAAACCAAATATTTTTGTATTCCAAGTTTTGTGCAATAGAACCCAAGTTTGAGCTACTTTATGCGCAAAAGTGCATAAAACGCTTAAAAACGCGTAAAATCGCAACTTAACACGTAATTTCTAGCATATGTCTATGATTTTGAATTCTAACCACTTCAACACAATAATGTACACTAAATAGTGTTGTGTGTTAATTTTCGTGAAAAACAAACCAAGTTTGAGCTAATTTATGCGCAAAAAATGCCAAAAACGCTTAAAAACCGTTAAAATCACAATTTAACATGTAGTTTCTAGCATATGACTAGGATTTCCAATTCGAACCACTTCAACACAATAACATATACCAAATAGTGTTGTGTGCCAAGTTTGGTGCAAAACAAACCAAGTTCTAGCTACTTTATGCGGAAAAGAACTAAAAACGCTTAAAAACCCTTAAAATTGCAAATTAACAGGTAATTTAAAGCATATTATTTTGATTTTAATATCTAACTACTTCAACACAATAATAAATACCAAATAGTTTTGTATGCCAAGTATCGTGCAGAACAAACAAAGTTTGAGCTACTTTGTAGGCAAAAGTGCCAAAAACGCTTAAAAACTCTTAAAATCGCAACTTAACATGTAATTTCTAGCTTATGACTAGGATTTTCAATTCTAACCACTTCAACACAATATATATACGAAATAGTTTTTTTGGCCATGTTTTGTGCAAAACTAACCAAGTTTGAGCTACTTTATGCGCAAAAGTGCCAAAAACGCTTAAAAACCCTTAAAATCGCAACTTAACATGTAATTTCAAGAATATGACTTTGATTTTAAATTCTATCCCCTTCAACACAATAATATATACGAAATAGTGTTGTGTGCCATGTTTCGTGCAAAACAAAAAAAGTTTGAGCTTCTTTATGCGCAAAAGTGCCAAAAACGCTTAAAAACTCTTAAAATCGCAACTTAACATGTAATTTCTAACATATGACTAGGATTTTCAATTCTTACCACTTCAACACAATAATATATACTAAATAGTGTTGTGTGCTAAGTTTCGTGCAAAACAAATCAAGTTTGAGCTACTTTGTCGTAAAAGTGCAAAAAACGCTTAAAAACCCTTAAAATCGCAACATAACATGTAATTTATAGCATATGACTATGATTTTCAAATCTAACCACTTCAATACAATAATATATACTAAATAGTGTCCTATGCCAAGTTTCGGGCAAAACAAACCAAGTTTGAGCAACTTATTGCGCAAAAGTGATAAAAACGCTTAAAAACCCTTAAAATCGTAACATAACATGTAATTTCTTGCATATGACTTTGATTTTCAATTCTAACCAATTCAACAGATTAATATATACCACATAGTGTTGTGTGCCAAGTTTCGTGAAAAACAAACCAAGTTTGAGCTACTTTGTCGTAAAAGTGCAAAAAACGCTTAAAACCCTTAAAATCGCAACATAACATGTAATTTATAGCATATGACTATGATTTTTAATTCTAACCATTGCAATACAATAATATATACCAAATAGTGATATGTGCCAAGTTTCGTGCAAAACAAACCAAGTTTGAGCAACTTTAAGCGCAAAAGTGCTAAAAACGCTTTAAAAAACCCTTAAAATCGTAACTTAACATGTAATTTCTAGCATATGACTGTTATTTTTAATTCTAACCACTTCAACACAATAATATATACCAAATAATGTTGTGTGCCAAGGTTTGTGCAAAACAAAACAAGTTTGAACTACTTTATGCGCAAGTGTCAAAAACGCCTTAAAAACCCTTAAAATAGCAACTTAACACGTCATTTCTAGCATATGACTATGATTTTCAGATCTAACCACTTGAACACAATAACATATACCAAATAGTGTTCTGTGCCAAGTTTCGTGCAAAACAAACCAAGTTTGAACAACTTTATGCGCAAAAGTGCCAAAAACGCTTAAAAACCCTAAAAATCGAAACTTAATATGTAATTTCTAGCGTATGACTAGGATTTTCAATTCTAACCAGTTCAACACAATATATATACGAAATAGTATTGTGTGCCAAGTTTCGTACAAAACTAACTAAGTTTGAGCTACTTTATGTCCAAAAGTGCCAAAAACGCTTAAACACCCTTAAAATCGCAACTTAACACGTCATTTCTAACATATGAGTATGATTTTCGAATCTAACCACTTCAACACAATAATATATACCAAATAGTGTTATGTGCCAATTTTCGTGCAAAACAAACCAAGTTTGCACAACTTTATGCGCAAAAGTGCCAAAAACGCTTAAAAACTCTTAAAATCGAAACTTAACATATAATTTCTAGCGTATGACTAAGATTTTCAATTCTAACCACTTCAACACAATATATATACGAAATAGTATTGTGTGCCAAGTTTCGTGCAAAACTAACCAAGTTTGAGCTACTTTATGCACAAAAGTGTCAAAAACGCTTAAAAATCCTTAAAATCGCAACTTAACATGTAATTTCAAGTATATGACTTTAATTTTAAATTCTATCTCTTTCAACACAATAATATATACCAAATAGTGTTGTGTGCCAAGTATCGTGCAAAACAAACAAAGTTTGAGCTACTTTATGCGCAAAAGTGCCAAAAACGCTTAAAAACCCTTAAAATCGCAACTTAACATGTAATTTCTAGCATATGACTAGGATTTTCAATACTAACCACTTCAACACAATCATATATATCAAATAGTGTTGTGTACCAAGTTTCGTGCAAAACAATCAAATTTTGAGCTACTTTATGCGCAAAAGTGCCAAAAACGCTTAAAAACCCTTAAAATTGCAACTTACCATGTAATTTCTAGCATATAACTATGATTTTGAATTCTAACCACTTCAACACAATAATATATACCAAATAGTGTTGTGTGCCAAGTTTCGTGCAAAACAAACGAAGTTTGAGCTACTTTATCGTAAAAGTGACAAAAACGCTTAAAAACCCTTAAAATCGTAACTAAACACGTAATTTAAAACATATGACTATGATTTTCAATTCTAAACACTTCAACACAATAATATATACCAAATAGTGTTATGTGCCAAGTTTCGTGCAAAACTAATCAAGTTTGAACTACTTTATGCGCAAAAGTGTCAAAAACGCTTAAAAACCCTTAAAATCGCAACTTAACACGTCATTTCTAGCATATGACTATGATTTTCAAATCTAACCACTTCAACACAATAATATATACCAAAGAGCGTAGTGTGCCAAGTTTCGTGCAAAACAAACCAAGTTTGAACAACTTTATGCGCAAAAGTGCTAAAAACGCTTAAAAACCCTTAAAATCGAAACTTAACATGTAATTTCTAGCATATGACTATGATTTTAAATTCTAACCACTTCAACACATCAACACAATAATATATATTCCAAATAGTGTAGTGTGCAAAGTTTTGTGCAAAACAAACCAAGTTTGAGCTACTTTACGTGCAAAATTGCCCAAAACGCTTAAAAACCCTTAAAATTGTAACTTTACACGTTAATTCTAACCACTTCAACACAATAATATATACCAAATATTGTTATGTTCCAAGTTTTGTGCAAAACAAACCAAGTTTGAGCTACTTTATGCGCAAAAGTACCAAAAACGCTTAAAAACCCTTAAAATCGCAACATAACTGGTAATTTCTAACATATGACTATGATTTTCAATTCTAACCATTTCTACACAATAATATATACCAAATATTTTTGTGTTCCAAGTTTTGTGCAAAAGAAACCAAGTTCGAGCTACTTTATGAGCAAAAGTGCCAAAAACGTTTAAAAACCCTTAAAATCACAACTTAACATGTAATTTCAAGCATATGACTATGATTTTCAATGCTAACCACTTCAAAACAATAATATATACCAAATAATTTACGTGTGCCAAGTTTCGTGCAAAACTAACCAAGTTTGAGCTACTTTATGCACAAAAGAGCCAAAAGCGCTTAAAAACCCTTAAAAACGCAATTTAACATGTAATTTGTTGCATATGACTATGATTTTCAATGCTAACCATTTAAAAACAATAATATATACCAAATAGAGTTGTGTGCAAAACTTCGTGCAAAACAAACCAAGTTTGAACAACTTTATGCGCAAAAGTGCCCAAAATGCTTAAAAACCCTTAAAATCGCAACTTAACATGTAATTTCTAGCATATGGCTATGATTTTCAATGCTAACCACTTAAAAACAATAATATATACCAAATATTTTAGTGTTCGAAGTTTTGTGCAAAAGAAACCAAGTTTTAGCTACTTTATGCGCAAATGTGCCTAAAACGCTTGAAAACCCGTAAAATCGCAACTTAACCACGTAATTTCTAGCATATGTCTATGATTTTGAATTCTAAACACTTCAGCACAATAATGTACACCAAATAGTTTTGTGTGTTAAGTTTCGTGAAAAACAAACCAAGTTTGAGCTATTTATGCGCAAAAGTGCGAAAAACGCTTAAAAACTCTTTAAATCGCAACTAAACATGTGATTTCTGGCATATGACTATGATTTTCAATTCTAACCACTTCCAAAAAATAATATATGCAAAATACAATTGTGTGCAAAGTTTCGTGCAAAAATAACCAAGTTTGAGCTACTTTATGCGCAAAAGTGCCAAAAACGCTTAAAAACCCATAAAATTGCAACCTACTATGTAATTTCTAGCATATGACTATGATTTTCATTTCTAACCACTTCAAAACAATAATATATACCAAATAGTGTTTGTGTGCCATGTTTCGTGCAAAACAAACCAAGTTTGAGCTACTTTATCGTAAAAGTGCAAAAAAACGCTTAAAAACCCCTTAAAATCGCAACGTAACATGTTATATATAGCATATGACTATGATTTTCAATTCTAACCACTTCAACAAAATAATATATACCAAATAGTGTTCTGTGCCAAGTTTCGTGCAAAACAAACCAAGTTTGAGCAACTTTATGCGCAAAAGTGCCAAAAAACGCTTAACTTAACACGTAACTTCTAGCATATGACTATGACTTTCAATTCTAACCACTTCAACACAATAAGATATACCAAATAGTGTTGTGTGCCATGTTTCGAGCAAAACAAAACAAGTTTGAACTACTTTATGTGCAAAAGTGTCAAAAACGTTTAAAAAACCCTTTAAAATTGCAACTTAACACGTCATTTCTAGCATATGACTATGATTTTCAAATCTAACCACTTCAAAAAAATAATATATACCAAATAGTGTTGTGTGCCAAGTTTCGTGCAAAACAAACCAAGTTTGAACAACTTTCTGCGCAAAAGTGCCAAAAACGTTTAAAAACCCTTAAAATCGAAACTTAACATGTAATTTCTAGCCTATGACAATGATTTTCAATTCTAACCACTTCAACACAATAATATATATTCCAAATAGTGTTGTGTGCAAAGTTTTGTGGAAAACAAACCAAGTTTGAGCTAGTTTATGCGCAAAAGTGCCCAAAACGCTTAAAAACCCTAAAATTGTAACTTTACACGTAATTTACAGCATATGACTATGATTTTTAATTCTAACCACTTCAACACAATAATATATAGCAAATAGTGTTGTGTTCCAAGTTTTGTGCAAAACAAACCAAGTTTGAGCTATTTTATGCGCAAAAGTGCACAAAACGCTAAAAAACCCTTAAAATCGCAACTTTACCTCGTAATTTCTAGTATATGACTATGATATTTAATTTTAACCGCTTCAACACAATAATATATATTCCAAATAGTGTTGTGAACAAAGTTTTGTGAAAACAAACCGAGTTTGAGCTACTTTATGCGCAAAAGTGCCAAAATGCTTAAAAACCCTTAAAATCGTAAATTAACACGTAATTTCTAACATATGACTATGATTTTTAATTCTAACCACTTCAACACAATAATATATACCAAATAGTTTTGTGTTCCAAGTTTAGTGCAAACAAGCCAAGTTTGAGCTATTTTATGCTCAAAAGTGCCTAAAACGCTAAAAAAACCCTTAAAATCACAACTTAACACGTAATTTCTAGCATATGACTATGATTTTCAATTCTAACCACTACAACCCAATATTATTTTCCAAATAGTGTTGTGTTCCAAGTTTGTGCAAACCTAACAAAGTTTGAGCTACTTTTATGCTCAAAAGTGCCTAAAACGCTTAAAAAATCCTTAAAATCGCAACTTATCACGTAATTTCTACCATATGTCTATGATTTTAAATTCTAACCACTTAAACACAAAATGTATACCAAATATGTCCATGTTTGAGCTACTTTATGCGCAAAAGTGCCAAAATGCTTTAAAACCCTTAAAATCGCAACTTAACGTGTAATTTGTTATATATGACTAAGATTTTCAATTCTAACCACTTTAACACAATAATATATACCCAATTACAATTGTGTGCCAAGTTCCGTGCAAAACAAACCAAGTTTGAGCTACTTTATGCGCAAAAGTGTCAAAAACGCATAAAAACCCTTAAAATCGCAATTTAACATGTAATTTCTAGCATATGACTAAGATTTTCAATTTGAACCACTTCAACACAATAATATAACCACATAGTGTTCTGTGCCAAGTTACGTGCAAAACAAACCAAGTTTGAGCAACTTTATGCGCGAAAGTTCCAAATACGCTTAAAAACTCTTAAAATCGTAACTTAAAACGTAATTTCTAGCATATGACTATAATTTTCAATTCTACCCACTTCAACACAATAATATATACCAAATAGTGTTGTGTGCCAAGTTTTCGTGCAAAACAAAACAAGTTTGAACTACTTTATGTGCAAAAGTGTCAAAAACACTTAAAAAACCCTTTGAAATTGCAACTTAACACGTCATTTCTAGCATATGACTATGATTTTCAAATCTAACCACTTCAACACAATAATATTACCAAATAGTGTTGTGTGCCAAGTTTCGTGCAAAACAAACCAAGTTTGAACAACTTTATGCGCAAAAGTGCCAAAAACGTTTAAATACCCTTAAAATCGAAACTTAACATATAATTTCTAGCATATGACTATGATTTTAAATTCTAACCACTTCAAAACAATAATATATATTCCAAATAGTGTTGTGTGCAAAGTTTTATGCAAAACAAACCAAGTTTGAGCTACTTTATGCGCAAAAGTACCCAAAACGCTTAAAAAACCCTTAAAATTGTAACTTTACACGTAATTTCCAGCATATGATTATGATTTTTAATTCTAACCACTTTAACACAATAATATATAGCAAATAGTGTTGTGTTCCAAGTATTGTGCAATACAAACCAAGTTTGAGCTACTTTATGCGCAAAAGTGCCCAAAACGCTAAAAAATCCTTAAAATCGCAACTTAACTCGTAATTTCTAGCATATGACTATGATTTTAAAGTCTATCCACTTCAACAGAATAATATATAGCAAATAGTGTTGTGTTCCAAGTTTCGTGCAAAACAAACCGAGTTTGAGCTACTTTTTGCGCAAAAGTGCCAAAAACTCTTAAAAACGCTTAAAGTCGCAACTTAACATGTAATTTCTAGCATATGACTATGATATTCAATTCTAACCACTTCAACACAATAATATATATTCCAAATAGTGTTGTGTGCAAAGTTTTTTGCAAAACAAACCAAGTTTGAGCTACTTTATGCGCAAAAGTGCCTAAAATGCTTAAAAACCCTTAAAATCGTAACTTAACTCATAATTTCTAACATATTACTATGATTTTTAAATATATCACTTCAAAACAATAATATATACCAAATAGTTTTGTGTTCCAAGTTTAGTGCAAAACAAACCAAGTTTGCTACTTTATGCGCAAAAGTGCAAAAAATGCTTAAAAACCCTTATAATCGTAAGTTAACACATAATTTCTAGCATATGACTATAATTTTCAATTCTAACCACTTCAACACAATAATATATACCAAATAGTGTTGTGTTTCAATTTTTGTGCAAAATAAACCAAGTTTGAGCTACTTTATGCACAAAAGTGCAAAAAACGCTTAAAAACTCTTAAAATCGCAACTTAACACATAATTTCTAGCATATGACTATGATTTTAAATTTTAACCACTTCGACACAATAATATATAACAAATATTGTTGTGTTCCAAGTTTTGTGCAAAACAAACCAAGTTAGAGCTACTTTATGCGCAAAAGTGCCAAAAAGCTAAAAAACCCTTAAAATCGTAACTTAAAATGTAATTTCTAGCATATGACTATGAATTTCATTTCAAACCACTTCAACGCAATAATATATATCAAATAGTGTTGTGTGCCAGGTTTCATGCAAAACAAACCAAGTTTGAGCTACTTTATTCGCAAAAGTGCCAAAAATGCTTAAAAACGCTTAAAATCGCAACTTAACATGTAATTTATAGCATATGACTAGTATTTTACATTCTAACCACTTCAACACAATAATATATACCAAATAGTGTTGTGTGCCAAGTTTCGTGCAAAACAAACCAAGTTTGAGCTACTTTATGCGCAAAAGTGCCCAAAACGCTTAAAAACCCTTAAAATCGCAACGTAACATGTAATTTCTAGAATATGACTAGGATTTTAAATTCTAACCAATTCAACACAATCATATATACCGAATAGTGTTGTGTGCCAAGTTTTTTCGCAAAACAATCCAAGTTTGAGTTACTTTAAGCACAAAAGAGCCAAAAACGCTTAAAAATCCTTAAATGGCAACTTAACATGTAATTTCAACCATATGACTTTGATTTTCAATTCTAACCACTTCAAGCCAATATTATATACCAAATAGTGTTGTGTGCCAAATTTCGTGCAAACAAAACCAAGTTTGAGCAACTTTATGCGCAAATGATGTAAGTGTGATTAGGAAGAACACACTTAGATTTAAAAGTTTTTGATTTAAAAGAGTAGATAAGAAAGAATAGTAGAAGAATATTGATAAGAGCCAAATCACAAGAACAAACTCAATGATTTGGGGTTTTAGGCTAGAGACAAGACACACTCAATCTCCCCTAAGAATTAACACTCAAGACAAACTCAAAGTGATAATTGAAATTACTATTTCTTTGGACAAACATAAGAAGAAAAAAGCAATGCATAAAACTCAAGGTTTATATTCTGAAACAAAAATCTGAATTTTTTTGATTACAATACATTCCTTTATATGGGGTGAATACAAGATTCTAGAAGCATTCAAATACATCCCCTATTTCAGTCAATACAACCCCCTTTGTTGGTCAACAAATTCATGAATTAATTAGAGTTCATGTATCAAAATTCCTCTAGCAAATACAATGAACTTGCTGATTTCTAGAAATTAAGTTCATCCCCCCTTATACTAATGAAAATCAGCCCCAAAAACTCAAAAATAAAAATTAAAATTAATATTCTGGACCAACATTGCATATTGATGCCACCCTTGCTCTTTTCTACCATTTATTTGTATTCTCAAGTTAAGCATGTGACAATCTTGGATTAACATAGATTTTTTTTTTTTTTTTTTTTTTTTTTTTTTTTATGTTTACGAAGACAATATTGTCCAAAACCATACTTGAAACTTAAAATAAACCATATCCATATGTTAAAAAGATTGACATGTGATTTGATTTTGAATAAGCCGATTGCTCTTGCATCATCTTGCATCAGCAAAAGTGCAAAAACGCTTAAAAACCCTTAAAATCGCAACTTAACACGTAATTTCTAGCATATGACTATGGTTTTCAATTCTAACCACTTCAACACAATAATATAAACCTAATAGTGTTGTATGTAAAGTTTCATGCAAAAAAAAAAAACCAAGTTTGAGCTACTTTATACGCATAAGTGCCAAAAACGCTTAAAAACCGTTAAAATCGCAACTTAACTTGTATTTTCTTTCATATGACTTTAATTTTCAATTTTAACCACTTCAACCCAATATTATATACCAAATAGTGTTGTGTGCCATGTTTCGTGCAAAACAAACCAAGTTTGAGCTACTTTATGCGCCAAAGTGCCAAAAACGCTTAAAACCCTTAAATTCGCAACTTAACATGTAATTTCTAGCATATGACTAGGCTTTTAAATTCTAAACACTTCAACACAATAATATATACCAAATAGTGTGCCAAGTTTGGTGCAAAAAAAACCATGTTTGAGCTACTTTTTGCGCAAAAGTGCCAAGAACGATTAAAAACTATAAAATCGCAACTTAACACTTAATTTCGAGCATAAGACTATGATTTTAAATTCTAACCACTTCAACACTATAATCTATACCGAATAGTGTTGTGTGCCAAGTTTCGTGCAAAATAAACAAAGTTTGAGCTAGTTTATGCGCAAAAGTGCCAAAAACGCTTAAAAACCCTTAAAATCGCAACTTAACATGTAATTTCTAGCATATGACTAGGATTTTCAATTCTAACCACTTCAACACAATAATATATACCAAATAGTGTTGTGTGCCAAGTTTCGTGCAAAACAAACCAAGTTTGAGCTACTTTATGCGCAAAAGTGCCAAAAACGCTTTAAAACCCTTTAAATCGCAATTTAACATGTAATTTCTAGCATATGGCTAGGATTTCAATTCTATCCTCTTCAACACAATAATATATCCCAAATAGTGTTGTATGCCAAGTTTCGTGCAAAACAAACAAAGTTTGAGCTACTATATGAGCAAAAGTGCCAAAAACACTTAAAAACCGTTCAAATCGAAACATAACATGTAATTTCTTGCATATGACTTTGATTTTCAATTCTAACCACTTCAACACAATAATATATAACAAATAGTGTTCTGTGCAAAGTTTCGTGCAAAACAAACCAAGTTTGAGCTACTTTATGCGCTAAAGTGTCAAAAACGCTTAAAAACCCTTAAAATCGCAACGTAACACGTAATTTCTTGCATATGACTATAATTTTAAATTCTATCCACTTCAACACAATAATATATACCAAATAGTATTTTGTTCCATGTTTCGTGCAAAACAAACCAAGTTTGAGCTAATTTATGCGCAAAAGTGCCAAAAACGCTTAAAAACCGTTAAAATCACAATTTAACATGTAGTTTCTAGCATATGACTAGGATTTCCAATTCGAACCACTTCAACACAATAACATATACCAAATAGTGTTGTGTGCCAAGTTTGGTGCAAAACAAACCAAGTTCTAGCTACTTTATGCGGAAAAGAACTAAAAACGCTTAAAAACCCTTAAAATTGCAAATTAACAGGTAATTTCAAGCATATGATTTTGATTTTAATATCTAACTACTTCAACACAATAATAAATACCAAATATTTTTGTATGCCAAGTATCGTGCAGAACAAACAAAGTTTATGACTAGGATTTTCATATCTAACTACTTTGTACGCAAAAGTGCCAAAAACGCTTAAAAACTCTTAAAATCGCAACTTAACATGTAATTTCTAGCTTATGACTAGGATTTTCAATTCTAACCACTTCAACACAATATATATACGAAATAGTTTTGTTGGCCATGTTTTGTGCAAAACTAACCAAGTTTGAGCTACTTTATGCGCAAAAGTGCCAAAAACGCTTAAAAACCCTTAAAATCGCAACTTAACATGTAATTTCAAGAATATGACTTTGATTTTAAATTCTATCCCCTTCAACACAATAATATATACGAAATAGTGTTGTGTGCCAAGTTTCGTGCAAAACAAACAAAGTTTGAGCTTCTTTATGCGCAAAAGTGCCAAAAACGCTTAAAAACTCTTAAAATCGCAACTTAACATGTAATTTCTAACATATGACTAGGATTTTCAATTCTTACCACTTCAACACAATAATGTATACTAAATAGTGTTGTGTGCCAAGTTTCGTGCAAAACAAATCAAGTTTGAGCTACTTTGTCGTAAAAGTGCAAAAAACTCTTAAAAACCCTTAAAATCGCAACATAACATGTAATTTATAGCATATGACTATGATTTTCAAATCTAACCACTTCAATACAATAATATATACTAAATAGTGTCCTGTGCCAAGTTTCGGGCAAAACAAACCAAGTTTGAGCAACTTATTTGCTTAAAAGTGCTAAAAACGCTTAAAAACCCTTAAAATCGTAACATAACATGTAATTTCTTGCATATGACTTTAATTTTCAATTCTAACCAATTCAACAGATTATAATATACCACATAGTGTTGTGTGCCAAGTTTCGTGAAAAACAAACCAAGTTTGAGCTACTTTGTCGTAAAAGTGCAAAAAACGCTTAAAACCCTTAAAATCGCAACATAACATGTAATTTATAGCATATGACTATGAATTTTAATTCTAACCATTTCAATACAATAATATATACCAAATAGTGATATGTACCAAGTTTCGTGCAAAACAAACCAAGTTTGAGCAACTTTAAGCGCAAAAGTGCTAAAAACGCATAAAAAAACCCTTAAAATCGTAACTTAACATGTAATTTCTAGCATATGACTGTTATTTTCAATTCTAACCACTTCAACACAATAATATATACCAAATAATGTTGTGTGCCAAGGTTTGTGCAAAACAAAACAAGTTTGAACTACTTTATGCGCAAGTGTCAAAAACGCCATAAAAACCCTTAAAATCGCAACTTAACACGTCATTTCTAGCATATGACCATGATTTTCAGATCTAACCACTTGAACACAATAACATATAACAAATAGTGTTCTGTGCCAAGTTTCGTGCAAAACAAACCAAGTTTGAACAACTTTATGCGCAAAAGTGCCAAAAACGCTTAAAAACCCTAAAAATCGAAACTTAATATGTAATTTCTAGCGTATGACTAGGATTTTCAATTCTAACCAGTTCAACACAATATATATACGAAATAGTATTGTGTGCCAAGTTTCGTACAAAACTAACTAAGTTTGAGCTACTTTATGCACAAAAGTACCAAAAACGCTTAAAAATCCTTAAAATCACAACTTAACATGTAAGTTGAAGTATATGACTTTGATTTTAAATTCTATCCCCTTCAACACAATAATATATACCAAATAGTGTTGTGTGCCAAGTTTCGTGCAAAATAAACAAAGTTTGAGCTACTTTATGCGCAAAAGTGCCAAAAACGCTTAAAAACCCTTAAAATCGCAACTTAACATGTAATTTCTAGCATATGACTAGGATTTTCAATTCTAACCACTTCAACACAATAATATATACCAAATAGTGTTGTGTGCCAAGTTTCGTGCAAAACAAACCAAGTTTGAGCTACTTTATGCCCAAAAGTGCCAAAAACGCTTAAAAACCCTTTAAATCGCAACTTACCATGTAATTTCTAGCATATGAGTATGATTTTCAATTCTAACCACTTCAACACAATAATATATACCAAATAGTGTTCCGTGCCAAGTTTCGTGCAAAACAAACCAAGTTTGAGCAACTTTATGCGCAAAAGTGCCAAAAACGCTTAAAAACCCTTAAAATTGTAACTTAACACGTAATTTCTAGCATATGACTATGATTTTCTATTCTAACCACTTCAACAACATAATATATACCAAATAATATTGTGTGCCAAGTTTTGTGCAAAAAAAAAAGTTTGAACTACTTTATACGCAAAAGTGTCAAAAACGCTTAAACACCCTTAAAATCGCAACTTAACGTCATTTCTAATATATGAGTATGATTTTCAAATCTAACCACTTCTACACAATAATATATACCAAATAGTGTTATGTGCCAATTTTCGTGCAAAACAAACCAAGTTTGAACAACTTTATGCGCAAAAGTGCCAAAAACGTTTAAAAACTCTTAAAATCGAAACTTAACATATAATTTCTAGCGTATGACTAAGATTTTCAATTCTAACCACTTCAACACAATATATATACGAAATAGTATTGTGTGCCATGTTTCGTGCAAAACTAACCAAGTTTGAGCTACTTTATGCACAAAAGTGTCAAAAACGCTTAAAAATCCTTAAAATCGCAACTTAACATGTAATTTCAAGTATATGACTTTAATTTTAAATTCTATCCCTTTCAACACAATAATATATACCAAATAGTGTTGTGTGCCAAGTTTCGTGCAAAACAAACAAAGTTTGAGCTACTTTATGCGCAAAAGTGCCAAAAACGCTTAAAAACCCTTAAAATCGCAACTTAACATGTAATTTCTAGCATATGACTAGGATTTTCAATACTAACCACTTCAACACAATCATATATATCAAATAGTGTTGTGTACCAAGTTTCGTGCAAAACAATCCAATTTTGAGCTACTTTATTAGCAAAAGTGCCAAAAACGCTTAAAAAACCCTTAAAATTGCAACTTACCATGTAATTTCTAGCATATGACTATGATTTTGAATTCTAACCACTTCAACACAATAATATATACCAAATAGTGTTGTGTGCCAAGTTTCGTGCAAAACAAACGAAGTTTGAGCTACTTTATCGTAAAAGTGACAAAAACGCTTAAGAACCCTTAAAATCGTAACTTAACACGTAATTTAAAACATATGACTATGATTTTTAATTCTAAACACTTCAACACAATAATATATACCAAATAGTGTTATGTGCCAAGTTTCGTGCAAAACTAATCAAGTTTGAACTACTTTATGCGCAAAAGAGTCAAAAACGCTTAAAAACCCTTAAAATCGCAACTTAACACGTCATTTCTAGCATATGACTATGATTTTCAAATCTAACCACTTCAACACAATAATATATACCAAAGAGCGTAGTGTGCCAAGTTTCGTGCAAAACAAACCAAGTTTGAGCAACTTTATGCGCAAAAGTGCCAAAAACGCTTAAAAACCCTTAAAATTGTAACTTAACACGTAATTTCTAGCATATGACTATGATTTTCTATTCTAACCACTTCAACAACATAATATATACCAAATAATATTGTGTGCCAAGTTTTGTGCAAAAAAAAAGGTTTGAACTACTTTATACGCAAAAGTGTCAAAAACGCTTAAACACCCTTAAAATCGCAACTTAACGTCATTTCTAATATATGAGTATGATTTTCAAATCTAACCACTTCTACACAATAATATATACCAAATAGTGTTATGTGCCAATTTTCGTGCAAAACAAACCAAGTTTGAACAACTTTATGCGCAAAAGTGCCAAAAACGTTTAAAAACTCTTAAAATCGAAACTTAACATATAATTTCTAGCGTATGACTAAGATTTTCAATTCTAACCACTTCAACACAATATATATACGAAATAGTATTGTGTGCCATGTTTCGTGCAAAACTAACCAAGTTTGAGCTACTTTATGCACAAAAGTGTCAAAAACGCTTAAAAATCCTTAAAATCGCAACTTAACATGTAATTTCAAGTATATGACTTTAATTTTAAATTCTATCCCTTTCAACACAATAATATATACCAAATAGTGTTGTGTGCCAAGTTTCGTGCAAAACAAACAAAGTTTGAGCTACTTTATGCGCAAAAGTGCCAAAAAACGCTTAAAAACCCTTAAAATCGCAACTTAACATGTAATTTCTAGCATATGACTAGGATTTTCAATACTAACCACTTCAACACAATCATATATATCAAATAGTGTTGTGTACCAAGTTTCGTGCAAAACAATCCAATTTTGAGCTACTTTATTAGCAAAAGTGCCAAAAACGCTTAAAAACCCTTAAAATTGCAACTTACCATGTAATTTCTAGCATATGACTATGATTTTGAATTCTAACCACTTCAACACAATAATATATACCAAATAGTGTTGTGTGCCAAGTTTCGTGCAAAACAAACGAAGTTTGAGCTACTTTATCGTAAAAGTGACAAAAAACGCTTAAGAACCCTTAAAATCGTAACTTAACACGTAATTTAAAACATATGACTATGATTTTTAATTCTAAACACTTCAACACAATAATATATACCAAATAGTGTTATGTGCCAAGTTTCGTGCAAAACTAATCAAGTTTGAACTACTTTATGCGCAAAAGAGTCAAAAACGCTTAAAAACCCTTAAAATCGCAACTTAACACGTCATTTCTAGCATATGACTATGATTTTCAAATCTAACCACTTCAACACAATAATATATACCAAAGAGCGTAGTGTGCCAAGTTTCGTGCAAAACAAACCAAGTTTGAACAACTTTATGCGCAAAAGTGCTAAAAACGCTTAAAAACCCTTAAAATCGAAACTTAACATGTAATTTCTAGCATATGACTATGATTTTAAATTCTAACCACTTCAACACATCAACACAATAATATATATTCCAAATAGTGTAGTGTGCAAAGTTTTGTGCAAAACAAACCAAGTTTGAGCTACTTTACGTGCAAAATTGCCCAAAACGCTTAAAAACCCTTAAAATTGTAACTTTACACGTAATTTCCAGCATATGACAATGATTTTTAATTCTAACCACTTCAACACAATAATATATACCAAATATTGTTATGTTCCAAGTTTTGTGCAAAACAAACCAAGTGTGAGCTACTTTATGCGCAAAAGTACCAAAAACGCTTAAAAACCCTTAAAATCGCAACATAACTGGTAATTTCTAACATATGACTATGATTTTCAATTCTAACCACTTCTACACAATAATATATACCAAATATTTTTGTGTTCCAAGTTTTGTGCAAAAGAAACCAAGTTCGAGCTACTTTATGAGCAAAAGTGCCAAAAACGTTTAAAAACCCTTAAAATCGCAACTTAACATGTAATTTCAAGCATATGACTATGATTTTCAATGCTAACCACTTCAAAACAATAATATATACCAAATATTTTAGTGTGCCAAGTTTCGTGCAAAACTAACCAAGTTTGAGCTACTTTATGCACAAAAGAGCCAAAAGCGCTTAAAAACCCTTAAAAACGCAATTTAACATGTAATTTGTTGCATATGACTATGATTTTCAATGCTAACCACTTAAAAACAATAATATATACCAAATAGAGTTGTGTGCAAAACTTCGTGCAAAACAAAACAAGTTTGAACAACTTTATGCGCAGAAGTGCCCAAAATGCTTAAAAACCCTTAAAATCGCAACTTAACATGTAATTTCTAGCATATGGCTATGATTTTCAATGCTAACCACTTAAAAACAATAATATATACCAAATATTTTAGTGTTCCAAGTTTTGTGCAAAAGAAACCAAGTTTTAGCTACTTTATGCGCAAATGTGCCTAAAACGCTTAAAAACCCATAAAATTGCAACCTACCATGTAATTTCTAGCATATGACTATGATTTTCATTTCTAACCATTTTAACAAAATAATATATACCAAAGAGTGTTGTGTGCCATGTTTCGTGCAAAACAAACCATGAGTGAGCTACTTTTTGCGCAACAGTGCCAAAAACGCTTAAAAACCCTTAAAATCGCAAGTTACCATGTAATTTCTAGCATATGACTATGATTTTCAATTCTAACCACTTCAAAACAATAATATATACCAAATAGTGTTGTGTGCCATGTTTCGTGCAAAACAAACCAAGTTTGAGCTACTTTATCGTAAAAGTGCAAAAAACGCTTAAAACCCCTTAAAATCGCAACGTAACATGTAATTTATAACATATGACTATGATTTTCAATTCTAACCACTTCAACAAAATAATATATACCAAATAGTGTTCTGTGCCAAGTTTCGTGCAAAACAAACCAAGTTTGAGCAACTTTATGCGCAAAAGTGCCAAAAACGCTTAAAAACCATTAAAATCCTAACTTAACACGTAACTTCTAGCATATGACCATGATTTTCAATTCTAACCACTTCAACACAATAAGATATACCAAATAGTGTTGTGTGCCAAGTTTCGTGCAAAACAAAACAAGTTTGAACTACTTTATGTGCAAAAGTGTCAAAAACGTTTAAAAACCCTTTAAAATTGCAACTTAACACGTCATTTCTAGCATATGACTATGATTTTCAAATCTAACCACTTCAAAAAAATAATATATACCAAATAGTGTTGTGTGCCAAGTTTCGTGCAAAACAAACCAAGTTTGAACAACTTTCTGCGCAAAAGTGCCAAAAACGTTTAAAAACCCTTAAAATCGAAACTTAACATGTAATCACTAGTGGAAAAAACCTCATTTGCTGCGGTTTTTTTTGCCATTATTTGCTGCGGTTTTGGCCCCCAGCAATTGTGATAGCAGCAAATAGCCTATTTTAAATGTTGCGGTTATAAACCGCAGCAAAAAATTGCATTAATTGCTGCGGTCGTGGGCAAAACCGCAGCAAAAAGTGTGTGTTAATTGCTGCGGTCATTGGGAGGAACCGCAGCAAATAAATTGGCCCATTAATTGCTGCGGTCGTGGCGAAACCGCAGCAAATAGCATATTTTTTTTTTTATTTTCCTTTTTATCCTTTTAATAATGCAATAATAATACAATCACAAATAATCAACATTAATCTCTTTGTAATAATAAACTCTCGCTCGTATATATAATATAATATTATGTACGTACATATGTATATATATATATATATATATACATTAAAGTATAAAAAATAATATATACTATAATTACAATTTATCAAGGACAAATATTAGCAAGATACACGGCAATCTTGTCTTTTAATTCGCGCATCTCTTCACTTCTCAAAGGGCGTGTTTCCCTCAGAATGTCGTTTAAAACCTATATATAATATTAAAATAAAAGAATAATATAGAAATTAAACATTAGATTTTACCAATGATATATTTAATTAAGAAAGTAAAAAATACTTACGGCATCTATATTTTCGACTCCAACCTCCTTCACGGCATTAATAATATCGTCCATGAACTTCAGCGCGTAGTAGCCGCAATCAACGGACCCAGAAGGTTGTTGAAAGCACTAAGAGAAAATAGATGTTAGTGTCAAAAACGGTTAAAAACGCATAAAATCGCAACTTAACACGTAAATTCTAGAATATGACTATGATTTTCAATTCTAACAACTTCTACACAATAATATATACCAAATAGTGTTGTGTGCCGAGTTTCGTGCATAACAAACCAAGTTTGAGTACTTTACGCGCGAAATTGACAAAAACGCTTAAAAACGCATAAAATCGCAACTTAACTTCTAATTTCTAGCATATGACTATTATTATCAATTCTAACCATTTCAACACAATAATATATGCCAAATAGTATTGTGTGCCAAGTTTCGTGCATAACAAACCAAGTTTGAGTACTTTACGCGCGAAATTGACAAAAACGCTTAAAAACGCATAAAATCGCAACTTAACTTCTAATTTCTAGCATATGACTATTATTATCAATTCTAAGCATTTCAACACAATAATATATGCCAAATAGTATTGTCTGCCAAGTTTCGTGCATAACAAACCATGTTTGACCTACTTTACGCGCGAAATTGATAAAAACGCTTAAAAACGCATAAAATCGCAACTTAACACGTAAATTCTAGAATATGACTATGATTTTCAATTCTAACAACTTCTACACAATAATATATACCAAATAGTGTTGTGTGCCGAGTTTCGTGCATAACAAACCAAGTTTGAGTACTTTACGCGCGAAATTGACAAATAAAAACGCGAAATTGACAGCATCAAACTAGTGACCAGACCACCTTGCACGACACGTGGAGACCAAACCTATGCATCCAGGACCTAGGCTAAAGTGGAAATGGAATCTTGGTACTTGGATCTAGCTATCAAGGTCCTAAAACCATTCTAACAATCCCCGTGGACTCCTAGAAGCTGAGCCGAAGGAGGGCTGGTCGACAGTTTGCTAGATCAGAATTTTGTTTAAGTGTTTGTGGTTGTTTCGTGTTCTTTTCATGATCATTTGACCAAACCTATACAAAACCCATAAAATCGAATTTGTGTACCTTTCTTGCTATCCATTTTGGAAATGTGGCTCTGGATGTAGATCCCATTTGTCCACGCACTCTTTTCATTGCGCTGAAACGCATGGGAAAAGTAATACCATTTATATATATATATATAACACTTAATTAAATCAAATTGGTAAAATAATTAATATTACGTACGCATTCAACAATGCTTTGAATCTTGTGTTGCGAGGTAGGCTGTTAGGTTTTTGTAATGAGTCGAAGACGTGCACGGTGTTCGTTAAAGGACATATGATCAGAAGTATCCAATGCAAACTACAAGCACAAATTTAAAATCAACAACTTAGAGATTAGGTGACTTTAAAAATCAAAAGATAAGTTCAATTTCAAAAATAAAACTTACTCTTCCCAATATGGAGCCAGAATGAATGTGTGTTTACATGCAAGGGAATTAGTCAAAGCAGTTTCAATGTATGCTCTAACGGCATCTGGATCATTTCTACATTTACTACCCGAAATCGTCTCCGGACAAAACCATCCAATTTTTATTGGAGGTTCGCAAGAATTTACCTCCTCGTAAACCGCACTAAACTCACAAATAAGAGAATTTTGTTAGTAATTCGGTCATTAAAACAATTAAACAATAATGCCTAACTTGTAAGATAATGAACATCACCTCATGTAGACATGGAAAAGAGCTACGTTCAGCATCTCTCCTCTCAAAAATTGCCTGATGTCACTAGGACAAATAATTACAAACGGGTCTTCTGAAAAGCAGTATTGCTCCTTCAGCAGGGGCAACATGATTGGGTCCTCCTCACTTATGCGAGATGCACAATAATGCAGCCATTTGCAATCTTGAGAGAGATCTTTTAGCTCCTCATCAGTCAAAATTGGAGTGCTTGGCATCGACTTTGACCCAGTCGACACCTTTGCTGAGGAACCGACCTCTCTACAAGATCCCTTTGGACTCTTTTGCTATTTCAATTTATAAAATTAAATTAGTGTGAGCATGCAATTAAAAAAATAAAAATAAATAAGGTACAAATGATTCTTACCGTGTTAGTGAATCGGACCCAAGCATATGGCCATGTGACGAAACTACCTAGGGCGTCTGATAGTTTCTCAAGGCTCCATGCTGGCATTGGAATTGGGAGTGAGAAATCTTCAAACCCCCTTTACAATAGTCTCCACGGCCACACTGATGTGGCCACTTGTAACAGGCACTGAATGCACTGTTTGGCCTTCTTTATTTGGCTGTGCCATACCATATGCAACCTCAGTTAAGTCGCCATCACTAGCAACACCTAACTGAGGCAGCAAAAGAGAACAAGGAGTCGCCTCCTGAAAATGGTGTCGTTTAGTATAATAAGCATCATAATAAAATTTTAATTACGCGTTGCAATTTAAATTAATAAATGCTATTATATTTAAAAACTATGTACCTGTAGCACTGGCACCGGAGTTGGCTCCGGATTTTGAGCAACGGGGGTATTAGTAAAGAGCTGGGGTGCTACGGGGGTACTGGGCTCGGGTGTTGGCTCGACCAAAGCGTTAGAATCCCCATGTTGACTTCCCTGATCATCGACAATCAGGTCTGCCAAGTCCACAATGGGTGCACCCATCTTTTGCAACACGGTGGCCAACTTCGCGAGAACGTCCTTCGTAATCTCCGCTCGGAGGGTTGCTGCTTCTTCCCGCAGTGCCGTTCGGGATTGAGTAGCAACACACTCTTTGCCGAATGCCTTCTGTAACCCCACGCGGACGCCTCCTTTTCCGACTACCCGCCCACTGTGGTCTTTCCATAAGACCATATGCAATGCGTCAACATTGCCTTTTGGGGTGAACTCCCCCGTAGCTTCTTTTTCCTTCCAGCCCATCTGTTCAAATAAAAAGTGACATATATAGTAATTAGTAAAAGTACATCAAAGCCAAAGAATACAAAACAAATGAAGAATATACTTAATAATTTCAAAACTCACCACAGCATCAACAACCTTCTTCGTTCCCGGATCATTAATGGTA
This sequence comes from Amaranthus tricolor, assembly GCF_026212465.1. Taxonomy (NCBI): domain Eukaryota; kingdom Viridiplantae; phylum Streptophyta; class Magnoliopsida; order Caryophyllales; family Amaranthaceae; genus Amaranthus; species Amaranthus tricolor. The sequence continues at coordinate 240,320 of NC_080052.1, read as the reverse complement.
AATTTACCACTTACATCTCGGGAATGAAGCCCGCAATACCAATCACGCACCCGATCTCCAGCAAAATTCACGGATGCGGAGGTAGTCGTAGATGAGGGCGTGGATGAACTTTGATTGGGGTATAAACCCGCATCCACCCACTCTTTTCGGACCTCATCGTACGTTTTCTGGCCTAAGCGATGGTAAAACTTCCTTTTGCTTGCAGAATCAGAAGCTTTACCACGCTTTTCCTAATTAATCAATAGAAATCGAATGTCATGTATTAGTTTAATGACTGAATCAAAAGAAGTAAATTCAAATTGGTAAACTATAATATAATATGAAATACTTACAACTTCTATGGGAGTTGTTCTTTTGGCAACAAAGGCCTCCCAATCCCTCTTCGTTATGTGACCCCATATTTCGTAAGGCATCTTCGAAGGTGCTTGCTCTCCACCTTCGTTTCCCGTTTTGACCTTTTTGGTCGTACGGGCACGGCTCTTCGTAATCCAGCCATTTACAAGCTTGGATTTGAAATCTCTGAATCTTTCAGCAACAGCTGAAAGAAACACATTCTTCTTATCCTCATCACTCTCGATATGGAAAAGATTCTACAAAAAAAATTTATATTTATTACTATCAATAAAATTAATTTTAAAATGAAAATAAATGAGTAAAAATAGTAAAGTTGCTTACCACAGTATCATGCCACAGAGAGTTCTTCAAACCCTCTGGAACCTCGTTCCATGCGTGCAATATGGAAAGCTTTCGGATACATAGACCCACTTGTTTTCCATATTGCCTACGCCATTTTCCGCAGGGTTGACCCAATGCATTGTATTCCAAATGCATGGGTTCTGTGACTTTGAGGTTTTTTGTAGGACCTCGCCCTTTTCTTTTCTTACTGGTAGTGGTGAGAGCATCCATTGGTGGGGCGTCTTCAGTTTCAAAATCATTGTCAATCGGTGGAGCTTCTTCAGCCATACGCTCGTATCTCACAATTTGGTCTTCTTCGCTGTCATGACTACGATGCTCATTATCCGAACTCTCAATCTCGGGGACAATTTCGTCTCTGAATAAATGCATTGTATTATATTAGTACCTGAAAAAGTATGAATAGAAATATATTAGAACATAAGCTAAGTAATATTAAGAATATGACTATGATTTACAATTCTAATACGTACGTTCAACACAATAATATATAACAAATAAGTGTTCTGTGCAAAGTTTCATGCCAAACAAACCAAGTGCTAGTAGTTAATGCACTTCTTAGTCTCTCTATGTGTAACTCTGTTTTCTCACATGAAACATGGTATACTTTTATTATTCTCCATTATGCTTCATGAAATAAAAAGAGGAACCACAACAAACGTCAAAGCCTTACGTTCGGTGCAATAGTCATGAACTCATGATCATTAATGATGAATATGAATGTCATGAATTAAAGAATCACTTTCAATGGGGAAGAGCGCAATATTGGCATTAGGGAAAGGATAATCTAGAAGGAATATTTTAGTTAATTGTTAGTTTGTTATTTCTTTCCAAGGAAGACATTTAGTTTTATGTATATATAAAGGAGGGGAAGAATAGGATTATGATTTTGTATAGACAATAGTGTTTGTTTAAACACTTTGGGAACTTGAGTATACTCGAAATACTCACTTATCCTTTTAGCTAATACAATATCAGTAAATCTCCATTTCTATCTTATTGCTTTACATTTCTGTTTCACTACACACGCTTGCAATGTTCATTACACCAAACCCAACCCAACCCAACCCCAACCCATACAAACACCACCACACCAGCCACCCTTAACATTAAAAGGAAGTAGCTTGATTCCTGTCAAGTTCAACCATATGCTGTCATTATACTTTGTTTTTCTCCTTTGATGCTATTGGTTCACACAGACATACATATTCCTACCATTTTACACTGAGTATTATACAAATGAGTATTATACAGTATCAATAGTTGGATATATTGATGGTCTAATTCCAAAATCTTCTATTAATTAAAATAGGTACAAATAAGTAACCGGCCATAAAAGCTCAAAGATATACACATATATATTCAAATAATGTAAAACATATATATGAAAAACTTGAATAATGCAAATTAGTAAAATAAATATAATAAATACAACGAAAACAGAGACCAAAACTTAAATATACACACAGTTGCCATAGTTTTCGATTGTTTTCATGAATATCTTGCAAAACTTAAATGCTTAACAAATTAAAATGAGAAAAAATACCTTAATTTCGTGGGTTTTGAAGATGAACAAGACCAAAGATGAATTTCCAACAGTAGCAGCAGCGTGGGTTTCGTGGGTTTCGTGAGTTTTTGAAGGAAAAGCAACAATGGTGGGTTGAAATGTAATAGATTAAAACAACAAAACTCAACAATACGTTGAAATTCCGTGTGTTTATATTGAAATGTCATGGGTTTATATTGAAATAGGTTTAAAGAACTTACTTGAACAAGAAGAAGGAACTTGAAGAAGAATGTAATTAACGAACTTGAAGAACCGTGTGGGTTTTTCGTGTATGCGAAATTGAAGAAGAATGGAACTTGAAGAAGAAGAAGTTGAAGAAGACAATGGTACAGTATGCTTTTTCGTATGCAGTTTTCGATGAAGAAGACAAGAGAAATGAAACGTTATAATAAAAAGGCGGGTTTTGCAAAAAAAAATAAAATAACCAAGGGATATTTGCTGCGGTCAACGGAGAAAACCGCAGCAATAAATGCTTCTCGTGTATACCTATTTTGCTGTTATATTATTTGCTGCAGGCCCCACACATAACCGCAGCAATTAAGCTTAATTTAAACTGATATTTGCTGCGGTCCACAGCCTAACCGCAGCAATTAAGCTTGCAATGGATTATTTGACGCGGTTAACTCCAAAAACCGCAGCAATTGCTTTGCTTTTTTTTTTTCTCTTATTTTTTTTTCGTTTTATTGCTGCGTATATTCAATAACCGCAGCAAATACTTAGCAGCAAATACGTTTTTTTCCACTAGTGTAAGTTGGGATTTTAAGGGTATTTAAGCGTTTTTGGCACTTTTGCGCATAAAGTAGCTCAAACTTGGTTTGTTTTGCACAAAACTTGGCACACAACACTATTTAGTATATATTATTGTATTGAAGTGGTTAGAATTTAAAATCATATTCATATGCAAGAAATTACATGTGAAGTTGCAATTTTATGGGTTTTTAAGCGTTTTTGGCACTTTTGCGCATAAAGTAACTCAAACATGGTTTTTTTTTTTACGAAACTAGGAACTTAAAACTATTTGGTATATATTATTGTGTTGAAGTGGTTAGAATTTATTATCATAGTCATATGCAAGAAATTGCATGTTAAGTTGCAATTTTAAGGGTTTTTAAGCGTTTTTGGCACATTTGCGCATAAAGTAGCTCAAACTTGGTTTGTTTTGCACGAAACTTGGAACTTAAAACTATTTGGTATATATTATTGTGTTCAAGTGGTTAGAATTGATTATCATAGTCATATGTAAGAAATTACAAATTAAGTTGCGATTTTAACGGTTTTTAAGCGTTTTTGGTACTTTTGCGCATAAAGTAGCTCAAACTTGGGTTGATTTGCACGAAACTTGGCACACAACACTATTTGATATATATTATTGTGTTGAAGTGGTTAGAATTGAAAATCATAGTCATATGCAAGAAATTACATGTCAAGTTGCGATTTTATGGGTTTTTAAGCGTTTTTCGCACTTTTGCGCATAAAATAGCTCAAACTTGGTTGGTTTTGAACGAAACTTGGCACACAATACTATTTGGTATAAATTATTGTGTTGAAGTGGTTAAAATTGAAAATCATACTCATATGCTAGAAATTACATGTTAAGTTGCGATTTTAAGAGTTTTAAAGCGTTTTTGGCACTTTTGCGCATAAAGTAGCTCAAACTTGGTTGGTTTTGAACGAAACTTGGCACACAAAACTATTTGGTATAAATTATTTCTTTGAAGTGGTTGGAATTTAAAATCATAGTCATATGCTAGAAATTACATGTTAAGTTGCGATTTTAAGGGTTTTAAAGTGTTTTTGGTACTTTTGCGCATAAAGTAGTTCAAGCTTAATGTGATTTGCACGAAACTTGGCATACAACACTATTTGGTATATATTATTGTGTTGAAGTGGTTAGAATTGGAAATCATAGTCATATGAAAGAAATTACATGTTAAGTTGCGATTTTAAGGGTTTTTAAGTGTTTTTGGCCTTTTGCACATAAAGTAGCTCCAACTTGGTTTGTTTTGCACGAAACCTTGTACACAACACTATTTGGTATATATTATTGTGTTGAAGTGGTTGGAATTGAAAATCATAGTCATATGCAGGAAATTACATGTTAAGTTGCAATTTTATGGGTTTTTAAGCGTTTTTGGCACTTTTCGCATAAAATAGCTCACACTTGGTTTGATTTGCACGAAACTTGGCATACAACACTATTAGGTATATATTATTATGTTGAAGTGGTTAGAATTGAAAATCATAGTCTTATGCTAAAAATTAAGTGTTAAGTCGCGATTTTAAGGGTTGTTAAGTGTATATGGCACTTTTGCGCAAAATGTAGCTCAAACTTGGTTTCTTTTGCATGAAACTTAGCACACAACATTATTTGTATATATTATTGTGTTGAAGTGGTTAAAATTGAAAATCATAGTCATATGCTAGAAATTACATGTTAAGTTGCGATTTTAAGGGCTTTTAAGCGTTTTTGCCAATTTTGCGCATAAAATAGCTCAAACTTGGTTTGTTTTGTATGAAACTTGGCACACAACACTATTTGGTATATATTATTATTTTGAAGTGGTTAGAATTGAAAATCATAGTGAAATGCTAGAAATTACGTGTTAAGTTGCGATTTTAAGGGTATTGAAGCGTTTTTGGCACTTTTGCGCATAAAGTAGCTCAAACATGGTTTGTTTTGCACGAAACTTGGCACACAACACTATTTAGTATATATTATTGTATTGAAGTGGTTAAAATTTAAAATCATAGTCATATGCAAGAAATTACATGTGAAGTTGCAATTTTATGGGTTTTTAAGCATTTTTGGCACTTTTGCGCATAAAATAGCTCAAACTTGGTTTGTTTTGCACAAAACTTAGCACACAACACTATTTAGTATATATTATTGTGTGGAAGTGGTTAGAAATAAAAACAAAAGTCATATACAAGACATTACATGTTAAGTTGCAATTTTAAGGGTTTTTAAGCGTTTTTGGCACTTTTGCGCATAAAGTAACTCAAACATGGTTTTTTTTACACGAAACTAGGAACTTAAAACTATTTGGTATATATTATTGTGTTGAAGTTGTTAGAATTGATTATCATAGTCATATGCAAGAAATTACATGTTAAGTTGCAATTTTAAGGGTTAATAAGCGTTTTTGGCACATTTGCGCATAAAGTAGCTCAAACTTGGTTTATTTTGCACGAAACTTGGAACTTAAAACTAATTGGTATATATTATTGTGTTGAAGTTGTTATAATTGATTATCATAGTCATATGTAAGAAATTACAAGTTAAGTTGCGATTTTAAGGGTTTTTAAGCGTTTTTGGTACTTTTGCGCATAAAGTAGCTCAAACTTGGGTTGATTTGCACGAAACTTGGCACACAACACTATTTGATATATATTATTGTGTTGAAGTGGTTAGAATTGAAAATCATAGTCATATGCAAGAAATTACATGTCAATTTGCGATTTTATGGGTTTTTAAGCGTTTTTCGCACTTTTGCGCCTAAAATAGCTCAAACTTGGTTGGTTTTGAACGAAACTTGGCACACAATACTATTTGGTATAAATTATTGTGTTGAAGTGGTTAGAATTGAAAATCATAGTCATATGCTAGAAATTACATGTTAAGTTGCGATTTTCAGAGTTTTAAAGCGTTTTTGGCACTTTTGCGCATAAAGTAGCTCAAACATGGTTGGTTTTGAACGAAACTTGGCACACAAAACTATTTGGTATAAATTATTTTGTTGAAGTGGTTAGAATTTAAAATCATAGTCATATGCTAGAAATAACATGTTAAGTTGCGATTTTAAGGGTTTTAAAGTGTTTTTGGTACTTTTGCGCATAAAGTAGTTCAAGCTTAATGTGATTTGCACGAAACTTGGCATACAACACTATTTGGTATATATTATTGTGTTGAAGTGGTTAGAATTGGAAATCATAGTCATATGAAAGAAATTACATGTTAAGTTGCGATTTTAAGGGTTTTTAAGTGTTTTTGGCCTTTTGCACATAAAGTAGCTCCAACTTGGTTTGTTTTGCACGAAACTTGGAACTTAAAACTAATTGGTATATATTATTGTGTTGAAGTGGTTATAATTGATTATCATAGTCATATGTAAGAAATTACAAGTTAAGTTGCGATTTTAAGGGTTTTTAAGCGTTTTTGGTACTTTTGCGCATAAAGTAGCTCAAACTTGGGTTGATTTGCACGAAACTTGGCACACAACAATATTTGATATATATTATTGTGTTGAAGTGGTTAGAATTGAAAATCATAGTCATATGCAAGAAATTACATGTCAATTTGCGATTTTATGGGTTTTTAAGCGTTTTTGGCACTTTTGCGCATAAAGTAGCTCAAACATGGTTGGTTTTGAACGAAACTTGGCACACAAAACTATTTGGTATAAATTATTTTGTTGAAGTGGTTAGAATTTAAAATCATAGTCATATGCTAGAAATAACATGTTAAGTTGCGATTTTAAGGGTTTTAAAGTGTTTTTGGTACTTTTGCGCATAAAGTAGTTCAAGCTTAATGTGATTTGCACGAAACTTGGCATACAACACTATTTGGTATATATTATTGTGTTGAAGTGGTTAGAATTTGAAATCATAGTCATATGCAAGAAATTACATGTTAAGTTGCGATTTTAAGGGTTTTTAAGCGTTTTTGGCCTTTTGCGCATAAAGTAGCTCAAACTTGGTTTGTTTTGCACGAAACCTTGTACACAACACTATTTGGTATATATTATTGTGTTGAAGTGGTTAGAATTGAAAATCATAGTCATATGCAGGAAATTACATGTTAAGTTGCAATTTTATGGGTTTTTAAGCGTTTTTCGCACTTTTCGCATAAAATAGCTCAAACTTGGTTTGATTTGCACGAAACTTGGCATACAACACTATTAGGTATATATTATTATGTTGAAGTGGTTAGAAATTAAAATCATAGTCTTATGCTAAAAAGTAAGTGTTAAGTTACGATTTTAAGGGTTGTTAAGCGTATTTGGCACTTTTGCGCAAAATGTAGCTCAAACTTGGTTTCTTTTGCATGAAACTTAGCACACAACATTATTTGTATATATTATTGTGTTGAAGTGGTTAAAATGGAAAATCATAGTCATATGCTAGAAATTACATGTTAAGTTGCGATTTTAAGGGCTTTTAAGCGTTTTTGGCACTTTTGCGCATAAAATAGCTCAAACTTGGTTTGTTTTGTATGAAACTTGTCACACAACACTATTTGGTATATATTATTATTTGAAGTGGTTAGAATTTAAAATCATAGTGAAATGCTAGAAATTACCTGTTAAGTTGCGATTTTAAGGGTTTTTCAGCGTTTTTGGCACTTTTGCGCATAAAGTAGCACAAACTTGGTTTGTTTTGCACAAAACTTGGCACACAACACTATTTAGTATATATTATTGTATTGAAGTGGTTAAAATTGAAAATCATAGTCATCTGCAAGAAATTACATGTTAAGTTGCAATTTTATGGGTTTTTAAGCGTTTTTGACACTTTTGCGCATAAAATAGCTCAAACTTGGTTTGTTTTGTACGAAACTTGGCACACAACACTATTTGGTATATATTATTATTTTAAAGTGGTTAGAATTTAAAATGATAGTGAAATTCTAGAAATTACGTGTTAAGTTGCGATTGTAAGCGTTTTTGGCACTTTTGCGCATAAAGTAGCTCAAACTTGGTTTGTTTTGCACGAAACTTGGCACACAACCCTATTTAGTATATATTATTGTATTGAAGTGGTTAGAATTGAAAATCATAGTCATATGCAAGATATTACATGTTAAGTTGCAATTTTATGGGTTTTTAAGCGTTTTTGGCACTTTTGCGCATAAAATAGCTCAAACTTGGTTTGTTTTGCACAAAACTTAGCACACAACACTATTTGGTATATATTATTGTGTTGAAGTGGTTAGAATTGAAAATCAAAATCATATGCAATACATTACATGTTAAGTTGCAATTTTAAGGGTTTTTAAGCGTTTTTGGCACTTTTGCGCATAAAGTAACTCAAACATGGTTTTTTTTGCACGAAACTTGGAACTTAAAAATATTTGGTATATATTATTGTGTTGAAGTGGTTAGAATTGATTATCATAGTCATATGCAAGAAATTACATGTTAAGTTGCAATTTTAAGGGTTTCTAAGCGTTTTTGGCACTTTTGCGCATAAAGTAACTCAAACTTTGTTTGTTTTGCACGAAACTTGGAACTTAAAACTATTTGGTATATATTATTGTGTTGAAGTGGTTAGAATTGAAAATCATAGTCATATGCAGGAAATTACATGTTAAGTTGCAATTTTATGGGTTTTTAAGCGTTTTTCGCACTTTTCGCATAAAATAGCTCAAACTTGGTTTGATTTGCACGAAACTTGGCATACAACACTATTAGGTATATATTATTATGTTGAAGTGGTTAGAATTGAAAATCATAGTCTTATGCTAAAAAGTAAGTGTTAAGTTACGATTTTAAGGGTTGTTAAGCGTATTTGGCACTTTTGCGCAAAATGTAGCTCAAACTTGGTTTCTTTTGCATGAAACTTAGCACACAACATTATTTGTATATATTATTGTGTTGAAGTGGTTAAAATGGAAAATCATAGTCATATGCTAGAAATTACATGTTAAGTTGCGATTTTAAGGGCTTTTAAGCGTTTTTGGCACTTTTGCGCATAAAATAGCTCAAACTTGGTTTGTTTTGTATGAAACTTGGCACACAACACTATTTGGTATATATTATTATTTGAAGTGGTTAGAATTTAAAATCATAGTGAAATGCTAGAAATTACGTGTTAAGTTGCGATTTTAAGGGTTTTTAAGCGTTTTTGGCACTTTTGCGCATAAAGTAGCACAAACTTGGTTTGTTTTGCACAAAACTTGGCACACAACACTATTTAGTATATATTATTGTATTGAAGTGGTTAGAATTGAAAATCATAGTCATCTGCAAGAAATTACATGTTAAGTTGCAATTTTATGGGTTTTTAAGCGTTTTTGACACTTTTGCGCATAAAATAGCTCAAACTTGGTTTGTTTTGTACGAAACTTGGCACACAACACTATTTGGTATATATTATTATTTTGAAGTGGTTAGAATTTAAAATCATAGTGAAATTCTAGAAATTACGTGTTAAGTTGCGATTGTAAGCGTTTTTGGCACTTTTGCGCATAAAGTAGCTCAAACTTGGTTTGTTTTGCACGAAACTTGGCACACAACCCTATTTAGTATATATTATTGTATTGAAGTGGTTAGAATTGAAAATCATAGTCATATGCAAGATATTACATGTTAAGTTGCAATTTTATGGGTTTTTAAGCGTTTTTGGCACTTTTGCGCATAAAATAGCTCAAACTTGGTTTGTTTTGCACAAAACTTAGCACACAACACTATTTGGTATATATTATTGTTTTAAAGTGGTTAGAATTGAAAATCAAAATCATATGCAATACATTACATGTTAAGTTGCAATTTTAAGGGTTTTTAAGCGTTTTTGGCACTTTTGCGCATAAAGTAACTCAAACATGGTTTTTTTTTGCACGAAACTTGGAACTTAAAACTATTTGGTATATATTATTGTGTTGAAGTGGCTAGAATTGATTATCATAGTCATATGCAAGAAATTACATGTTAAGTTGCAATTTTAAGGGTTTCTAAACGTTTTTGGCACTTTTGCGCATAAAGTAACTCAAACTTGGTTTGTTTTGCACGACACTTGGAACTTAAAACTATTTGGTATACATTATTGTGTTGAAGTGGTTAGAATTGATTATCATAGTCATATGTAAGAAATTACAAGTTAAGTTGCGATTTTAAGGGTTTTTAAGCGTTTTTGGTACTTTTGCGCATAAAGTAGCACAGACTTGGGTTGATTTGCACGAAACTTGGCACACAACACTATTTGATATATATTATTGTGTTGAAGTGGTTAGAATTTAAAATCATAGTCATATGCAAGAAATTACATGTCAAGTTGCGATTTTATGCGTTTTTAAGCGTTTTTCGCACTTTTGCGCATAAAATAGCTCAAACTTGGTTGGTTTTGAACGAAACTTGGCACACAATACTATTTGGTATAAATTATTGTGTTGAAGTGGTTAGAATTGAAAATCATAGTCATATGCTAGAAATTACATGTTAAGTTGCGATTTTAAGGGTTTTAAAACGTTTTTGGCACTTTTGCGCATAAAGTAGCTCAAACTTGGTTGGTTTTGAACGAAACTTGGCACACAAAACTATTTGGCATAAATTATTTTGTTGAAGTGGTTAGAATTTAAAATCATAGTCATATGCTAGAAATTACATGTTAAGTTGCGATTTTAAGGGTTTTAAAGTGTTTTTGGTACTTTTGCGCATAAAGTAGTTCAAGCTTAATGTGATTTGCACGAAACTTGGCATACAACACTATTTGGTATATAATATTGTGTTGAAGTGGTTAGAATTGGAAATCATAGTCATATGAAAGAAATTACATGTTAAGTTGCGATTCTAAGGGTTTTTAAGCGTTTTTGGCCTTTCGCGCATAAAGTAGCTCAAACTTGGTTTGTTTTGCACGAAACCTTGTACACAACACTATTTGGTATATATTATTGTGTTGAAGTGGTTAGAATTGAAAATCATACTCATATGCAGGAAATTACATGTTAAGTTGCAATTTTAAGGGTTTTTAAGCGTTTTTGGCACTTTTCGCATAAAATAGCTCAAACTTGGTTTGATTTGCACGAAACTTGGCATACAACACTATTAGGTATATATTATTATGTTGAAGTGGTTAGAATTGAAAATCATAGTCTTATGCTAAAAATTAAGTGTTAATTTGCGATTTTAAGGGTTGTTAAGCGTATATGGCACTTTTGCGCAAAATGTAGCTCAAACTTGGTTTCTTTTGCATGAAACTTAGCACACAACATTATTTGTATATATTATTGTGTTGAAGTGGTTTAAAATTGAAAATCATAGTCATATGCTAGAAATTACATGTTAAGTTGCAATTTTAAGGGCTTTTAAGCATTTTTGGCACTTTTGCGCATAAAATAGCTCAAACTTGGTTTGTTTTGTATGAAACTTGGCACACAACACTATTTGGTATATATTATTATTTTGAAGTGGTTAGAATTTAAAATCATAGTGAAATGCTAGAAATTACGTGTTAAGTTGCGATTTTAAGCGTTTTTGGCACTTTTGCGCATAAAGTAGCACAAACTTGGTTTGTTTTGCACGAAACTTGGCACACAACACTATTTAGTATATATTATTGTATTGAAGTGGTTAGAATTGAAAATCATAGTCATATGCAAGAAATTACATGTTAAGTTGCAATTTTATGGGTTTTTAAGCGTTTTTGGTACTTTTGAGCATAAAATAGCTCAAACTTGGTTTGTTTTGTACGAAACTTGGCACACAACACTATTTGGTATATATTATTATTTTGAAGTGGTTAGAATTAAAAATCATAGTCATATGCTAGAAATTACATGTTAAGTTGCGATTTTAAGGGCTTTAAAGTGTTTTTGGTACTTTTGCGCATAAAGTAGTTCAAGCTTAATGTGATTTGCACGAAACTTGGCATACAACACTATTTGGTATATATTATTGTGTTGAAGTGGTTAGAATTGGAAATCATAGTCATATGAAAGAAATTACATGTTAAGTTGCGATTTTAAGGGTTTTTAAGTGTTTTTGGCCTTTTGCGCATAAAGTAGCTCCAACTTGGTTTGTTTTGCACGAAACCTTGTACACAACACTATTTGGTATATATTATTGTGTTGAAGTGGTTAGAATTGAAAATCATAGTCATATGCAGGAAATTACATGTTAAGTTGCAATTTTATGGGTTTTTAAGCGTTTTTGGCACTTTTCGCATAAAATAGCTCACACTTGGTTTGATTTGCACGAAACTTGGCATACAACACTATTAGGTATATATTATTATGTTGAAGTGGTTAGAATTGAAAATCATAGTCTTATGCTAAAAATTAAGTGTTAAGTCGCGATTTTAAGGGTTGTTAAGTGTATAGGGCACTTTTGCGCAAAATGTAGCTCAAACTTGGTTTCTTTTGCATGAAACTTAGCACACAACATTATTTGTATATATTATTGTGTTGAAGTGGTTAAAATTGAAAATCATAGTCATATGCTAGAAATTACATGTTAAGTTGCGATTTTAAGGGCTTTTAAGCGTTTTTGGCACTTTTGCGCATAAAATAGCTCAAACTTGGTTTATTTTGTATGAAACTTGGCACACAACACTATTTGGTATATATTATTATTTTGAAGTGGTTAGAATTGAAAATCATAGTGAAATGCTAGAAATTACGTGTTAAGTTGCGATTTTAAGGGTATTGAAGCGTTTTTGGCACTTTTGCGCATAAAGTAGCTCAAACATGGTTTGTTTTGCACGAAACTTGGCACACAACACTATTTAGTATATATTATTGTATTGAAGTGGTTAAAATTTAAAATCATAGTCATATGCAAGAAATTACATGTGAAGTTGCAATTTTATGGGGTTTTTAAGCATTTTTGGCACTTTTGCGCATAAAATAGCTCAAACTTGGTTTGTTTTGCACAAAACTTAGCACACAACACTATTTAGTATATATTATTGTGTGGAAGTGGTTAGAAATAAAAACAAAAGTCATATACAAGACATTACATGTTAAGTTGCAATTTTAAGGGTTTTTAAGCGTTTTTTGGCACTTTTGCGCATAAAGTAACTCAAACATGGTTTTTTTTGCACGAAACTAGGAACTTAAAACTAGTTGGTATATATTATTGTGTTGAAGTTGTTAGAATTGATTATCATAGTCATATGCAAGAAATTACATGTTAAGTTGCAATTTTAAGGGTTAATAAGCGTTTTTTGGCACATTTGCGCATAAAGTAGCTCAAACTTGGTTTGTTTTGCACGAAACTTGGAACTTAAAACTAATTGGTATATATTATTGTGTTGAAGTGGTTATAATTGATTATCATAGTCATATGTAAGAAATTACAAGTTAAGTTGCGATTTTAAGGGTTTTTAAGCGTTTTTTGGTACTTTTGCGCATAAAGTAGCTCAAACTTGGGTTGATTTGCACGAAACTTGGCACACAACACTATTTGATATATATTATTGTGTTGAAGTGGTTAGAATTGAAAATCATAGTCATATGCAAGAAATTACATGTCAATTTGCGATTTTATGGGTTTTTAAGCGTTTTTCGCACTTTTGCGCATAAAGTAGCTCAAACATGGTTGGTTTTGAACGAAACTTGGCACACAAAACTATTTGGTATAAATTATTTTGTTGAAGTGGTTAGAATTTAAAATCATAGTCATATGCTAGAAATAACATGTTAAGGTTGCGATTTTAAGGGTTTTTAAAGTGTTTTTTGGTACTTTTGCGCATAAAGTAGTTCAAGCTTAATGTGATTTGCACGAAACTTGGCATACAACACTATTTGGTATATATTATTGTGTTGAAGTGGTTAGAATTTGAAATCATAGTCATATGCAAGAAATTACATGTTAAGTTGCGATTTTAAGGGTTTTTAAGCGTTTTTGGGCCTTTTGCGCATAAAGTAGCTCAAACTTGGTTTGTTTTGCACGAAACCTTGTACACAACACTATTTGGTATATATTATTGTGTTGAAGTGGTTAGAATTGAAAATCATAGTCATATGCAGGAAATTACATGTTAAGTTGCAATTTTATGGGTTTTTAAGCGTTTTTTCGCACTTTTCGCATAAAAATAGCTCAAACTTGGTTTGATTTGCACGAAACTTGGCATACAACACTATTAGGTATATATTATTATGTTGAAGTGGTTAGAAATTAAAATCATAGTCTTATGCTAAAAAGTAAGTGTTAAGTTACGATTTTTAAGGGTTGTTAAGCGTATTTGGCACTTTTGCGCAAAATGTAGCTCAAACTTCGTTTCTTTTGCATGAAACTTAGCACACAACATTATTTGTATATATTATTGTGTTGAAGTGGTTAAAATGGAAAATCAGAGTCATATGCTAGAAATTACATGTTAAGTTGCGATTTTAAGGGCTTTTAAGCGTTTTTGGCACTTTTGCGCATAAAATAGCTCAAACTTGGTTTGTTTTGTATGAAACTTGGCACACAACACTATTTGGTATATATTATTATTTGAAGTGGTTAGAATTTAAAATCATAGTGAAATGCTAGAAATTACGTGTTAAGTTGCGATTTTAAGGGTTTTTAAGCGTTTTTGGCACTTTTGCGCATTAAAGTAGCTCAAACATGGTTGGTTTTGAACGAAACTTGGCACACAAAACTATTTGGTATAAATTATTTTGTTGAAGTGGTTAGAATTTAAAATCATAGTCATATGCTAGAAATTACATGTTAAGTTGCGATTTTAAGGGTTTTAAAGTGTTTTTAGTACTTTTGCGCATAAAGTAGTTCAAGCTTAATGTGATTTTGCACAAAACTTGGCATACAACACTATTTGGTATATAATATTGTGTTGAAGTGGTTAGAATTGGAAATCATAGTCATATGAAAGAAATTACATGTTAAGTTGCGATTCTAAGGGTTTTTAATCGTTTTTGGCCTTTCGCGCATAAAGTAGCTCAAACTTGGTTTGTTTTGCACGAAACCTTGTACACAACACTATTTGGTATATATTATTGTGTTGAAGTGGTTAGAATTGAAAATCATAGGTTAAGTTGCAATTTTAAGGGTTTTTAAGCGTTTTTGGCACTTTTCGCATAAAATAGCTCAAACTTGGTTTGATTTGCACGAAACTTGGCATACAACACTATTAGGTATATATTATTATGTTGAAGTGGTTAGAATTGAAAATCATAGTCTTATGCTAAAAATTAAGTGTTAATTTGCGATTTTAAGGGTTGTTAAGCGTATATGGCACTTTTGCGCAAAATGTAGCTCAAACTTGGTTTCTTTTGCATGAAACTTAGCACACAACATTATTTGTATATATTATTGTGTTGAAGTGGTTAAAATTGAAAATCATAGTCATATGCTAGAAATTACATGTTAAGTTGCGATTTTAAGGGCTTTTAAGCGTTTTTGGCACTTTTGCGCATAAAATAGCTCAAACTTGGTTTGTTTTGTATGAAACTTGGCACACAACACTATTTGGTATATATTATTATTTTGAAGTGGTTAGAATTTAAAATCATAGTGAAATGCTAGAAATTACGTGTTAAGTTGCGATTTTAAGCGTTTTTGGCACTTTTGCGCATAAAGTAGCACAAACTTGGTTTGTTTTGCACGAAACTTGGCACACAACACTATTTAGTATATATTATTGTATTGAAGTGGTTAGAATTGAAAATCATAGTCATATGCAAGAAATTACATGTTAAGTTGCAATTTTATGGGTTTTTAAGCGTTTTTGGCACTTTTGAGCATAAAATAGCTCAAACTTGGTTTGTTTTGTACGAAACTTGGCACACAACACTATTTGGGTATATATTATTATTTTGAAGTGGTTAGAATTAAAAATCATAGTCATATGCATGAAATTACATGTTAAGTTGCAATTTTATGGGTTTTTAAGCGTTTTTGGCACTTTTCGCATAAAATAGCTCAAACTTGGATTGATTTGCACGAAACTTGGCATACAACACTATTTGGTATATATTATTATGTTGAAGTGGTTAGAATTGAAAATCATAGTCTTATGCTAAAAATTAAGTGTTAAGTTGCGATTTTAAGGGTTGTTAAGCGCTTTCGGCACTTTTGCGCAAAATGTAGCTCAAAATTGGTATCTTTTGCACGAAACTTAGTACACAACATTATTTGAATATATTATTGTGTTGAAGTGGTTAAAATTGAAAATCATAGTCATATTCTA
The DNA here is from genome assembly GCF_026212465.1 of Amaranthus tricolor. NCBI lineage: Eukaryota > Viridiplantae > Streptophyta > Magnoliopsida > Caryophyllales > Amaranthaceae > Amaranthus > Amaranthus tricolor. Next base: position 224,212 of record NC_080052.1, on the reverse strand, counting down.
GAAATTACATGTTAAGTTGGAATTTTAGGGGCTTTTAAGCGTTTTTCGCACTTTTGCGCATAAAGTAGCTCAAACTTGGTTTGTTTTGCACGAAACTTGGCAAATTACACTATTTGGTATATATTATTGTATTGAAGTGGTTAGAATTTAAAATTATAGTCATATGCAAAAAATTACATGTTAATTTGCGATTTTATGGGTTTTTAAGCGTTTTTGGCACTTTTGCGCATAAAATAGCTCAAACTTGGTTTGTTTTACACAAAACTTAGCACACAACACTATATGGTATATATTATTTTGTTGAAGTGGTTAGAATTTAAAATAAAAGTCATATGCAAGACATTACATGTTAAGTTGCAATTTTAAGGGTTTTTTAAGCGTTTTTGGCACTTTTGCGCATAAAGTAGCTCAAACATGGTTTGATTTGCACGAAACTTGGAACTTAAAACTATTTGGTATACTTTATTGTGTTGAAGTGGTTAGAATTTATTATAATAGTCATATGCAAGAAATTACATGTTAAGTTGCAATTTTAAGGGTTTTTAAGCGTTTTTGGCACTTTTGCGCATAAAATAGCTCAAACTTGGTTTGTTTTGTATGAAACTTGGCACACAACACTATTTGGTATATATTATTATTTTGAAGTGGTTAGAATTTAAAATCATAGTGAAATGCTAGAAATTACGTGTTAAGTTGCGATTTTAAGCGTTTTTGGCACTTTTGCGCATAAAGTAGCACAAACTTGGTTTGTTTTGCACGAAACTTGGCACACAACACTATTTAGTATATATTATTGTATTGAAGTGGTTAGAATTGAAAATCATAGTCATATGCAAGAAATTACATGTTAAGTTGCAATTTTATGGGTTTTTAAGCGTTTTTGGCACTTTTGAGCATAAAATAGCTCAAACTTGGTTTGTTTTGTACGAAACTTGGCACACAACACTATTTGGTATATATTATTATTTTGAAGTGGTTAGAATTAAAAATCATAGTCATATGCATGAAATTACATGTTAAGTTGCAATTTTATGGGTTTTTATGCGTTTTTGGCACTTTTCGCATAAAATAGCTCAAACTTGGATTGATTTGCACGAAACTTGGCATACAACACTATTTGGTATATATTATTATGTTGAAGTGGTTAGAATTGAAAATCATAGTCTTATGCTAAAAATTAAGTGTTAAGTTGCGATTTTAAGGGTTGTTAAGCGCTTTCGGCACTTTTGCGCAAAATGTAGCTCAAAATTGGTATCTTTTGCACGAAACTTAGTACACAACATTATTTGAATATATTATTGTGTTGAAGTGGTTAAAATTGAAAATCATAGTCATATTCTAGAAATTACATGTTAAGTTGGAATTTTAGGGGCTTTTAAGCGTTTTTCGCACTTTTGCGCATAAAGTAGCTCAAACTTGGTTTGTTTTGCACGAAACTTGGCAAATTACACTATTTGGTATATATTATTGTATTGAAGTGGTTAGAATTTAAAATTATAGTCATATGCAAAAAATTACATGTTAATTTGCGATTTTATGGGTTTTTAAGCGTTTTTGGCACTTTTGCGCATAAAATAGCTCAAACTTGGTTTGTTTTACACAAAACTTAGCACACAACACTATATGGTATATATTATTTTGTTGAAGTGGTTAGAATTTAAAATAAAAGTCATATGCAAGACATTACATGTTAAGTTGCAATTTTAAGGGTTTTTAAGCGTTTTTGGCACTTTTGCGCATAAAGTAGCTCAAACATGGTTTGATTTGCACGAAACTTGGAACTTAAAACTATTTGGTATACTTTATTGTGTTGAAGTGGTTAGAATTTATTATAATAGTCATATGCAAGAAATTACATGTTAAGTTGCAATTTTAAGGGTTTTTAAGCGTTTTTGGCACTTTTGCGCATAAAATAGCTCAAACTTGGTTTGTTTTGTATGAAACTTGGCACACAACACTATTTGGTATATATTATTATTTTGAAGTGGTTAGAATTTAAAATCATAGTGAAATGCTAGAAATTACGTGTTAAGTTGCGATTTTAAGCGTTTTTGGCACTTTTGCGCATAAAGTAGCACAAACTTGGTTTGTTTTGCACGAAACTTGGCACACAACACTATTTAGTATATATTATTGTATTGAAGTGGTTAGAATTGAAAATCATAGTCATATGCAAGAAATTACATGTTAAGTTGCAATTTTATGGGTTTTTAAGCGTTTTTGGCACTTTTGAGCATAAAATAGCTCAAACTTGGTTTGTTTTGTACGAAACTTGGCACACAACACTATTTGGTATATATTATTATTTTGAAGTGGTTAGAATTAAAAATCATAGTCATATGCATGAAATTACATGTTAAGTTGCAATTTTATGGGTTTTTATGCGTTTTTGGCACTTTTCGCATAAAATAGCTCAAACTTGGATTGATTTGCACGAAACTTGGCATACAACACTATTTGGTATATATTATTATTTTGAAGTGGTTAGAATTGAAATTCATAGTCTTATGCTAAAAATTAAGTGTTAAGTTGCGATTTTAAGGGTTGTTAAGCGCTTTCGGCACTTTTGCGCAAAATGTAGCTCAAAATTGGTATCTTTTGCACGAAACTTAGCACACAACATTATTTGTATATATTATTGTGTTGAAGTGGTTAAAATTGAAAATCATAGTTATATTCTAGAAATTACATGTTAAGTTGGAATTTTAGGGGCATTTAAGCGTTTTTTCGCACTTTTGCGCATAAAGTAGCTCAAACTTGGTTTGTTTTGCACGAAACTTGGCAAATTACACTATTTGGTATATATTATTGTATTGAAGTGGTTAGAATTTAAAATTATAGTCATATGCAAAAAATTACATGTTAAGTTGCGATTTTATGGGTTTTTAAGCGTTTTTGGCACTTTTGCGCATAAAATAGCTCAAACTTGGTTTGTTTTGCACAAAACTTAGCACACAACACTATTTGGTATATATTATTGTGTTGAAGTGGTTAGAATTTAAAATAAAAGTCATATGCAAGACATTACATGTTAAGTTGCAATTTTAAGGGTTTTTAAGCGTTTTTGGCACTTTTGCGCATAAAGTAGCTCAAACATGGTTTGATTTGCACGAAACTTGGAACTTAAAACTATTTGGTATACTTTATTGTGTTGAAGTGGTTAGAATTTATTATCATAGTCATATGCAAGAAATTACATGTTAAGTTGCAATTTGAAGGGTTTTTAAGCGTTTTTGGCAATTTTGCGCATAAAGTAGCTCAAACTTGGTTTGTTTGGCACGAAACTTGGAACTTAATACTATTTGGTATATATTATTGTGTTGAAGTGGTGAGAATTGATTATCATAGTCATATGGATGAAATTACATGTTAAGTTGCAATTTTAAGGGTTTTTAAGCGTTTTTGGTACTTTTGCGCATAAAGTAGCTCAAACTTGGTTTGATTTGCACGAAACTTGGCACAAAACACTATTTGATATATATTATTGTGTTGAAGTGGTTAGAATTGAAAATAATAGTCATATGCAAGAAATTACATGTCAAGTTGCAATTTTATGGGTTTTTAAGCGTTTTTTCGCACTTTTGCGCATAAAATAGCTCAAACTTGGTTGGTTTTGAACGAAACTTGGCACACAATACTATTTGGTATAAATTATTGTGTTGAAGTGGTTAGAATTAAAAATCATAGTCATATGCTAGAAATTACATGTTAAGTTGCGATTTTAAGAGTTTTAAAGTGTTTTTGGTACTTTTGCGCATAAAGTAGTTCAAGCTTAACGTGATTTGCACGAAACTTGGCATACAACACTATTTGGTATATATTATTGTGTTGAAGTGGTTAGAATTGGACATCATAATTGTACGCAAGAAATTACATGTTAAGTTGCGATTTTAAGGGTTTTTAAGCATTTTTGGCCCTTTTGCGCATAAAGTAGCTCAAACTTGGTTTGTTTTGCACGAAACCTTGTACACCAAACTATTTGGTATATATTATTGTGTTGAACTGGTTAGAATTGAAAATCATAGTCATATGCAAGAAATTACATGTTAAGTTGCAATTTTATAGGTTTTTAAGCGTTTTTGGCACTTTTCGCATAAAATAGCTCAAACTTGGTTTGATTTGCACAAAACTTGGCATACAACACTATTTGGTATATATTATTATGTTGAAGTGGTTAGAATTGAAAATTATAGTCTTATGCTAAAAATTAAGTGTTAAGTTGCGATTTTAAGGGTTGTTAAGCGTATATGGCACTTTTGCGCTAAATGTAGCTCAAACTTGGTTTCTTTTGCACGAAACTTAGCACACAACATTATTTGTATATATTATTTTGTTGAAGTGGTTAAAATTGAAAATCATAGTCATATGCTAGAAATTACATGTTAAGTTGCGATTTTAAGGGTTGTTAAGCGTTTTTGGCACTTTTGCGTAAAATGTAGCTCAAATTTGGTTTCTTTTGCACGAAACTTAGCACACAACATTATTTGTATATATTATTGTGTTGATGTGGTTAAAATTGAAAATCATAGTCATATGCAAGAAATTACATGTTAAGTTTCGATTTTAAAGGCTTTTAAGCGTTTTTGGCACTTTTGCGCATAAAATAGCTCAAACTTGGTTTGTTTTGTACGAAACTTGGCACACAACACTATTTGGTATATATTATTATTTTGAAGTGGTTAGAATTTAAAATCATAGTGAAATGCTAGAAATTACGTGTTAAGTTGGGATTTTAAGGGTATTTAAGCGTTTTTGGCAATTTTGCGCATAAAGTAGCTCAAACTTGGTTTGTTTTGCACGACACTTGGAACTTAATACTATTTGGTATATTTTATTGTGTTGAAGTGGTTAGAATTAATTATCATAGTCATATGTATGAAATTACATGTTAAGTTGCAATTTTAAGGGTTTTTAAGCGTTTTTGGCACTTTTGCGCATAAAGTAGCTCAAACTTGGTTTGTTTTGCACGAAACTAGGCACACAACACTATTTAGTATATATTATTGTATTGAAGTGGTTAGAATTGAAAATCATAGTCATATGCAAGAAATTACATGTTAAGTTGCAAATTTATGGGTTTTTAAGCGTTTTTTGCACTTTTGCGCATAAAATAGCTCAAACTTGGTTTGTTTTGTACGAAACTTGGCGCACAACACTATTTGGTATATATTATTATTTTGAAGTGGTTATAATTTAAAATCATAGTGAAATTCTAGAAAGTACGTGTTAAGTTGGGATTTTAAGTGTATTTAAGTGTTTTTGGCACTTTTGCGCATAAAGTAGCTCAAACTTGGTTTGTTTTGCACAAAACTTGGCACACAACACTATATAGTATATATTATTGTATTGAAGTGGTTAGAATTTAAAATCATAGTCATATGCAAGAAATTACATGTGAACTTGCAATTTTATGGGTTTTTAAGCGTTTTTGGCACTTTTGCGTATAAAATAGCTCAAACTTGGTTTGTTTTGCACAAAACTTAGCACACAACACTATTTGGTATATATTATTGTGTGGAAGTGGTTAGAATTAAAAATAAAAGTCATATACAAGACATCACATGCTAAGTTGCAATTTTAAGGGTTTTTAAGCGTTTTAGGCACTTTTGCGCATAAAGTAACTCAAACATAGTTTTTTTTGCACGAAACTAGGAACTTAAAACTATTTGGTATATATTATTGTGTTGAAGTGGTTAGAATTGATTATCATAGTCATATGCAAGAAATTACATGTTAAGTTGCAATTTTAAGGGTTTTTAAGCGTTTTTGGCACATTTGCGCATAAAGTAGCTCAAACTTGGTTTGTTTTGCACGAAACTTGGAACTTAAAACTATTTGGTATATTTTATTGTGTTGAAGTGGTTAGAATTGATTATCATAGTCATATGTAAGAAATTACAAGTTAAGTTGCGATTTTAAGGGTTTTTAAGCGTTTTTGGTACTTTTGTGCATAAAGTAGCTCAAACTTGGGTTGATTTGCACGAAACTTGGCACACAACACTATTTGATATATATTATTGTGTTGAAGTGGTTAGAGTTGAAAATCATAGTCATATGCAAGAAATTACATGTCAAGTTGCGATTTTATGGGTTTTTAAGCATTTTTCGCACTTTTGCGCATAAAATAGCTCAAACTTGGTTGGTTTTGAACGAAACTTGGCACACAATACTATTTGGTATAAATTATTGTGTTGAAGTGGTTAGAATTGAAAATCATAGTCATATGCTAGAAATTACATGTTAAGTTGCGATTTTTTGGCACTTTTGCGCATAAAGTAGCTCAAACTTGGTTTGTTTTGCACGAAACTAGGCACACAACACTATTTAGTATATATTATTGTATTGAAGTGGTTAGAATTGAAAATCATAGTCATATGCAAGAAATTACATGTTAAGTTGCAAATTTATGGGTTTTTAAGCGTTTTTTGCACTTTTGCGCATAAAATAGCTCAAACTTGGTTTGTTTTGTACGAAACTTGGCGCACAACACTATTTGGTATATATTATTATTTTTAAGTGGTTATAATTTAAAATCATAGTGAAATTCTAGAAAGTACGTGTTAAGTTGGGATTTTAAGTGTATTTAAGCGTTTTTGGCACTTTTGCGCATAAAGTAGCTCAAACTTGGTTTGTTTTGCACAAAACTTGGCACACAACACTATTTAGTATATATTATTGTATTGAAGTGGTTAGAATTTAAAATCATAGTCATATGCAAGAAATTACATGTGAAGTTGCAATTTTATGGGTTTTTAAGCGTTTTTGGCACTTTTGCGTATAAAATAGCTCAAACTTGGTTTGTTTTGCACAAAACTTAGCACACAACACTATTTGGTATATATTATTGTGTGGAAGTGGTTAGAATTAAAAATAAAAGTCATATACAAGACATCACATGCTAAGTTGCAATTTTAAGGGTTTTTAAGCGTTTTAGGCACTTTTGCGCATAAAGTAACTCAAACATAGTTTTTTTTGCACGAAACTAGGAACTTAAAACTATTTGTTATATATTATTGTGTTGAAGTGGTTAGAATTGATTATCATAGTCATATGCAAGAAATTACATGTTAAGTTGCAATTTTAAGGGTTTTTAAGCGTTTTTGGCACATTTGCGCATAAAGTAGCTCAAACTTGGTTTGTTTTGCACGAAACTTGGAACTTAAAACTATTTGGTATATTTTATTGTGTTGAAGTGGTTAGAATTGATTATCATAGTCATATGTAAGAAATTACAAGTTAAGTTGCGATTTTAAGGGTTTTTAAGCGTTTTTGGTACTTTTGTGCATAAAGTAGCTCAAACTTGGGTTGATTTGCACGAAACTTGGCACACAACACTATTTGATATATATTATTGTGTTGAAGTGGTTAGAGTTGAAAATCATAGTCATATGCAAGAAATTACATGTCAAGTTGCGATTTTATGGGTTTTTAAGCATTTTTCGCACTTTTGCGCATAAAATAGCTCAAACTTGGTTGGTTTTGAACGAAACTTGGCACACAATACTATTTGGTATAAATTATTGTGTTGAAGTGGTTAGAATTGAAAATCATAGTCATATGCTAGAAATTACATGTTAAGTTGCGATTTTAAGAGGTTTAAAGCGTTTTTTGGCACTTTTGCGCATAAAGTAGCTCAAACTTGGTTTGTTTTGCACGAAACTAGGCACACAACACTATTTAGTATATATTATTGTATTGAAGTGGTTAGAATTGAAAATCATAGTCATATGCAAGAAATTACATGTTAAGTTGCAAATTTATGGGTTTTTAAGCGTTTTTTGCACTTTTGCGCATAAAATAGCTCAAACTTGGTTTGTTTTGTACGAAACTTGGCGCACAACACTATTTGGTATATATTATTATTTTGAAGTGGTTATAATTTAAAATCATAGTGAAATTCTAGAAAGTACGTGTTAAGTTGGGATTTTAAGTGTATTTAAGCGTTTTTGGCACTTTTGCGCATAAAGTAGCTCAAACTTGGTTTGTTTTGCACAAAACTTGGCACACAACACTATTTAGTATATATTATTGTATTGAAGTGGTTAGAATTTAAAATCATAGTCATATGCAAGAAATTACATGTGAAGTTGCAATTTTATGGGTTTTTAAGCGTTTTTGGCACTTTTGCGTATAAAATAGCTCAAACTTGGTTTGTTTTGCACAAAACTTAGCACACAACACTATTTGGTATATATTATTGTGTGGAAGTGGTTAGAATTAAAAATAAAAGTCATATACAAGACATCACATGCTAAGTTGCAATTTTAAGGGTTTTTAAGCGTTTTAGGCACTTTTGCGCATAAAGTAACTCAAACATAGTTTTTTTTGCACGAAACTAGGAACTTAAAACTATTTGTTATATATTATTGTGTTGAAGTGGTTAGAATTGATTATCATAGTCATATGCAAGAAATTACATGTTAAGTTGCAATTTTAAGGGTTTTTAAGCGTTTTTGGCACATTTGCGCATAAAGTAGCTCAAACTTGGTTTGTTTTGCACGAAACTTGGAACTTAAAACTATTTGGTATATTTTATTGTGTTGAAGTGGTTAGAATTGATTATCATAGTCATATGTAAGAAATTACAAGTTAAGTTGCGATTTTAAGGGTTTTTAAGCGTTTTTGGTACTTTTGCGCATAAAGTAGCTCAAACTTGGGTTGATTTGCACGAAACTTGGCACACAACACTATTTGATATATATTATTGTGTTGAAGTGGTTAGAGTTGAAAATCATAGTCATATGCAAGAAATTACATGTCAAGTTGCGATTTTATGGGTTTTTAAGCATTTTTCGCACTTTTGCGCATAAAATAGCTCAAACTTGGTTGGTTTTGAACGAAACTTGGCACACAATACTATTTGGTATAAATTATTGTGTTGAAGTGGTTAGAATTGAAAATCATAGTCATATGCTAGAAATTACATGTTAAGTTGCGATTTTAAGAGTTTTAAAAGCGTTTTTGGCACTTATGCGCATAAAGTAGCTCAAACTTGGTTGGTTTTGAACGAAACTTGGCACACAAAACTATTTTGGTATTAATTATTTTGTTGAAGTGGTTAGAATTTAAAATCATAGTCATATGCTAGAAATTACATGTTAAGTTGCGATTTTAAGGGTTTTAAAGTGTTTTTGGTACTTTTGCGCATAAAGTAGTTCAAGCTTAATGTGATTTGCACGAAACTTGGCATACAACACTATTTGGTATATATTATTGTGTTGAAGTGGTTAGAATTGGAAATCATAGTCATATGAAAGAAATTACATGTTAAGTTGCGATTTTAAGGGTTTTTAAGCGTATTTGGCCTTTTGCGCATAAAGTAGCTCAAACTTGGTTTGTTTTGCACGAAACCTTGTACACAACACTATTTGGTATATATTATTGTGTTGAAGTGGTTAGAATTGAAAATCATAGTCATATGCAGGAAATTACATGTTAAGTTGCAATTTTATGGGTTTTTAAGCGTTTTTGGCACTTTTCGCATAAAATAGCTCAAACTTGGTTTGATTTGGACGAAACTTGGCATACAACACTATTAGGTATATATTATTATGTTGAAGTAGTTAGAATTGAAAATCATAGTCTTATGCTAAAAATTAAGTGTAAAGTTGCGATTTTAAGGGTTGTTAAGCGTATATGGCACTTTTGCGCAAAATGTAGCTCAAACTTGGTTTCTTTTGCACGAAACTTAGCACACAACATTATTTGTATATATTTTTGTGTTGAAGTGGTTAAAATTGAAAATAATAGTCATATGCTAGAAATTACATGTTAAGTTGCGATTTTAAGGGCTTTTAAGCGTTTTTGGCACTTTTGCGCATAAAATAGCTCAAACTTGGTTTGTTTTGTATGAAACTTGACACACAACACTATTTGGTATATATTATTATTTTGAAGTGGTTAGAACTGAAAATCATAGTGAAATGCTAGAAATTATGTGTTAAGTTGCGATTTTAAGGGTATTTAAGCGTTTTTGGCACTTTTGCGCATAAAGTAGCTCAAACTTGGTTTGTTTTGCACGAAACTTGGCACACAACACTATTTAATATATATATTATTGTATTGAAGTGGTTAGAATTTAAAATCATAGTCATATGCAAGAAATTAAATGTGAAGTTGCAATTTTATGGGTTTTTAAGCGTTTTTGGCAGTTTTGCGCATAAAATAGCTCAAACTTTGTTTGTTTTGCACAAAACTTAGCACACAACACTGTTTGGTATATATTATTGTGTGGAAGTGGTTAGAATTAAAAATAAAAGTCATATACAAGACATTAAATGTTAAGTTGCAATTTTAAGGGTTTTTAAGCGTTTTTGGCACTTTTGCGCATAAAGTAACTCAAACATGGTTTTTTTTGCACGAAACTTGGAACTTAAAACTATTTGGTATATATTATTGTGTTGAAGTGGTTAGAATTGATTATCATAGTCATATGCAAGAAATTACATGTTAAGTTGCAATTTTAAGGGTTTTTAATCGTTTTTGGCACATTTGCGCATAAAGTAGCTCAAACTTGGTTTGTTTTGCACGAAACTTGGAACTTAAAACTAATTGGTATATATTATTGGTTATAATTGATTATCATCGTCATATGTAAGAAATTACAAGTTAAGTTGCGATTTTAAGGGTTTTTAAGCGTTTTTGGTACTTTTGCGCATAAAGTAGCTCAAACTTGGGATGATTTGCACGAAACTTGGCACACAAAGCTATTTGATATATATTATTGTGTTGAAGTGGTTAGAATTGAAAATCATAGTCATATGCTAGAAATTACATGTTAAGTAGCGATTTTAAGAGTTTTAAAGCGTTTTTGGCACTTTTGCGCATAAAGTAGCTCAAACTTGGTTAGTTTTGAACGAAACTTGGCACACAAAACTATTTGGTATAAATTATTTTGTTGAAGTGGTTAGAATTTAAAACCATAATCACATGCTAGAAATTACATGTTAAGTTGCGATTTTAAGGGTTTTAAAGTGTTTTTGGTACTTTTGCGCATAAAGTAGTTCAAGCTTAATGTGATTTGCACGAAACTTGGCATACAACACTATTTGGTATATATTATTGTGTTGAAGTGGTTAGAATTGGAAATCAGAGTCATATGCAAGAAATTACATGTTAAGTTGCGATTTTAAGGGTTTTTAAGCGTTTTTGGCCTTTTGCGCATAAAGTAGCTCAAATTTGGTTTGTTTTGCACGAAACCTTGTACACAACACTATTTGGTATATATTATTGTGTTGAAGTGGTTAGAATTGAAAATCATAGTCATATGCAGGAAATTACATGTTAAGTTGCAATTTTATGGGTTTTTAAGCGTTTTTGGCACTTTTCGCATAAAATAGCTCAAACTTGGTTTGATTTGCACGAAACTTGGCATACAACACTATTAGGTATATATTATTATGTTGAAGTGGTTAGAATTGAAAATCATAGTCTTACGCTAAAAATTAAGTGTTAAGTTGCGATTTTAAGGGTTGTTAAGCGTATATGGCACTTTTGCGCAAAATGTAGCTCAAACTTAGTTTCTTTTGCACGAAACTTAGCACACAACATTATTTGTATATATTATTGTGTTGAAGTGGTTAAAATGGAAAATCATAGTCATATGCTAGAAATTACATGTTAAGTTGCGATTTTAAGGGTTGTTAAGCGTATATGGCACTTTTGCGCAAAATGTAGCTCAAACTTGGTTTCTTTTGCATGAAACTTAGCACACAACATTATTTGTATATATTATTGTGTTGAAGTGGTTAAAATTGAAAATCATAGTCATATGCTAGAAATTACATGTTAAGTGGCGATTTTAAGGGCTTTTAAGCGTTTTTGGCACTTTTGCGTATAAAATAGCTCAAACTTGGTTTGTTTTGTATGAAACATGGCACACAATACTATTTGGTATATATTATTATTTTGAAGTGGTTAGAATTTAAAATCATAGTGAAATGCTAGAAATTCCGTGTTAAGTTGCGATTTTAAGCGTTTTTGGCACTTTTGCGCATAAAGTAGCACAAACTTGGTTTGTTTTACACGAAACTTGGCACGCAACACTATAAAGTATATATTATTGTATTGAAGTGGTTAGAATTGAAAATCATAGTCATATGCAAGAAATTACATGTTAAGTTGCAATTTTATGGGTTTTTAAGCGTTTTTGGCACTTTTGAGTATAAAATAGCTCAAACTTGGTTTGTTTTGTACGAAACTTGGCACACAACACTATTTGGTATATATTATTATTTTGAAGTGGTTAGAATTAAAAATCATAGTCATATGCATGAAATTACATGTTAAGTTGCAATTTTATGGGATTTTAAGCGTTTTTGGCACTTTTCGCATAAAATAGCTCAAACTTGGTTTGATTTGCACGAAACTTGGCATACAACACTATTAGGTATATATTATTATGTTGAAGTGGTTAGAATTGAAAATCATAGTCTTATGCCAAAAAATAAGTGTTAAGTTGCGATTTTAAGGGTTGTTATGCGTATTTGGCACTTTTGCGCAAAATGTAGCTCAAACTTGGTTTCTTTTGCACGAAACTTAGCACACAACATTATTTGTATATATTATTGTGTTGAAGTGGTTAAAATGGAAAATCATAGTCATATGCTAGAAATTACATGTTAAGTTGCGATTTTAAGGGCGTTTAAGCGTTTTTGGCACTTTTGCGCATAAAATAGCTCAAACTTGGTTTGTTTTGTATGAAACTTGGCACACAACACTATTTGGTATATATTATTATTTTGAAGTGGTTAGAATTTAAAATCATAGTGAAATGCTAGAAATTACGTGTTAAGTTGCGATTTTAAGGGTTCTTAAGCGTTTTTGGCACTTTTGCGCATAAAGTAGCACAAACTTTGTTTGTTTTGCACGAAACTTGGCACACAACACTATTTAGTATATATTATTGTATTGAAGTGGTTAGAATTGAAAATCATAGTCATATGCAAGAAATTAGATGTTAAGTTGCAATTTTATGGGTTTTTAAGCGTTTTTGGCACTTTTGCGGATAAAATAGCTCAAACTTGGTTTGTTTTGTACGAAACTTGGCACACAACACTATTTGGTATATATTATTATTTTGAAGTGGTTAGAATTTAAAATCATAGTGAAATTCTAGAAATTAAAAATAAAAGTCATATACAAGACATTACATGTTAAGTTGCAATTTTAAGGGTTTTTAAGCGTTTTTGGCACTTTTGCGCATAAAGTAACTCAAACATGGTTTTTTTTGCACGAAACTAGGAACTTAAAACTATTTGGTATATATTATTGTGTTGAAGTGGTAAGAATTGATTATCATAGTCATATGACAGAAATTACATGTTAAGTTGCAATTTTAAGGGTTTTTAAGCGTTTTTGGCACATTTGCGCATAAAGTAGCTCAAACTTGGTTTGTTTTGCACGAAACTTGGAACTTAAAACTAATTGGTATATATTATTGTGTTGAAGTGGTTATAATTGATTATCATAGTCATATGTAAGAAATTACAAGTTAAGTTGCGATTTTAAGGGTTTTTAAGCGTTTTTGGTACTTTTGCGCATAAAGTAGCTCAAACTTGGGTTGATTTGCACGAAACTTGGCACACAACACTATTTGATATATATTATTGTGTTGAAGTGGTTAGAATTGCAAATCATAGTCATATGCAAGAAATTACATGTCAAGTTACGATTTTATGGGTTTTTAAGCGTTTTTCGCACTTTTGCGCATAAAATAGCTCAAACTTGGTTGGTTTTGAACGAAACTTGGCACACAATACTATTTGGTATAAATTATTGTGTTGAAGTGGTTAGAATTGAAAATCATAGTCATATGCTAGAAATTACATGTTAAGTTGCGATTTTAAGAGTTTTAAAGCGTTTTTGGCACTTTTGCGCATAAAGTAGCTCAAACTTGGTTGGTTTTGAACGAAACTTGGCACACAAAACTATTTGGTATAAATTATTTTGTTGAAGTGGTTAGAATTTAAAATCATAGTCATATGCTAGAAATTACATGTTAAGTTGCGATTTTAAGGGTTTTAAAGTGTTTTTGGTACTTTTGCGCATAAAGTAGTTCAAGCTTAATGTGATTTGCACGAAACTTGGCATACAACACTATTTGGTATATATTATTGTGTTGAAGTGGTTAGAATTGGAAATCATAGTCATATGCAAGAAATTACATCTTAAGTTGCGATTTTAAGGGTTTTTAAGCGTTTTTGGCCTTTTGCGCATAAAGTAGCTCAAACTTGGTTTGTTTTGCACGAAACCTTGTACACAACACTATTTGGTATATATTATTGTGTTGAAGTGGTTAGAATTTAAAATCATAATCATATGCAGGAAATTACATGTTAAGTTGCAATTTTATGGGTTTTTAAGCGTTTTTGGTACTTTTCGCATAAAATAGCTCAAACTTGGTTTGATTTGCACGAAACTTGGCATACAACACTATTAGGTATATATTATTATGTTGAAGTGGTTAGAATTGAAAATCATAGTCTTATGCTAAAAATTAAGTGTTAAGTTGCGATTTTAAGGGTTGTTATGCGTATTTGGCACTTTTGCGCAAAATGTAGCTCAAACTTGGTTTCTTTTGCACGAAACTTAGCACACAACATTATTTGTATATATTATTGTGTTGAAGTGGTTAAAATGGAAAATCATAGTCATATGCTAGAAATTACATGTTACGTTGCGATTTTAAGGGCTTTTAAGCGTTTTTGGCACTTTTGTGCATAAAATAGCTCAAACTTGGTTTGTTTTGTATGAAACTTGGCACACAACACTATTTGGTATATATTATTATTTTGAAGTGGTTAGAATTTAAAATCATAGTGAAATGCTAGAAATTACGTGTTAAGTTGCGATTTTAAGGGTTTTTAAGCGTTTTTGGCACTTTTGCGCATAAAGTAGCACAAACTTGGTTTGTTTTGCACGAAACTTGGCACACCACACTATTTAGTATATATTATTGTATTGAAGTGGTTAGAATTGAAAATCATAGTCATATGCAAGAAATAAGATGTTAAGTTGCAATTTTATGGGTTTTTAAGCGTTTTTGGCACTTTTGCGCATAAAATAGCTCAAACTTGGTTTGTTTTGTACGAAACTTGGCACACAACACTATTTGGTATATATTATTATTTTGAAGTGGTTAGAATTTAAAATCATAGTGAAATTCTAGAAATTACGTGTTAAGTTGCGATTTTAAGGGTTTTTAAGCGTTTTTGGCACTTTTGCGCATAAAGTAGCTCAAACTTGGTTTGTTTTGCACGAAACTTGGCACACAACCCTATTTAGTATATACTATTGTATTTAAGTGGTTAGAATTGAAAATCATAGTCATATGCAAGATATTACATGTTAAGTTGCAATTTTATGGGTTTTTAAGCGTTTTTGGCACTTTTGCGCACAAAATAGCTCAAACTTGGTTTGTTTTGCACAAAACTTAGCACAGAACACTATTTGGTATATATTATTGTGTTGAAGTGGTTATAATTGAAAATCAAAATCATATGCAATACATTACATGTTAAGCTGCAATTTTAAGGGTTTTTAAGCGTTTTTGGCACTTTTGCGCATAAAGTAACTCAAACATGGTTTTTTTTGCACAAAACTTGGAACTTAAAACTGTTTGGTGTATATTATTGTGTTGAAGTGGTTAGAATTGATTATCATAGTCATATGCAAGAAATTACATGTTAAGTTGAAATTTTAAGGGTTTCTAAGCGTTTTTGGCACTTTTGCGCATAAAGTAACTCAAACTTGGTTTGTTTTGCACGAAACTTGGAACTTAAAACTATTTGGTATATATTATTGTGTTGAAATGGTTAGAATTGATTATCATAGTCATATGTAAGAAATTACAAGTTAAGTTGCGATTTTAAGGGTTTTTAAGCGTTTTTGGTACTTTTGCGCATAAAGTAGCTCAAACTTGGGTTGATTTGCACGAAACTTGGCACACAACACTATTTGATATATATTATTGTGTTGAAGTGGTTAGAATTGAAAATCATAGTCATATGCAAGAAATTACATGTTAAGTTGCGATTCTAAGGGTTTTAAAGTGTTTTTGGTACTTTTGCGCATAAAGTAGTTCAAGCTTAATGTGATTTGCACGAAACATGGCCTACAACACTATTTGGTATATATTATTGTGTTGAAGTGGTTAGAATTGGAAATCATAGTCATATGCAAGAAATTACATGTTAAGTTGCGATTTTAAGGGTTTTTAAGCGTTTTTGGCCTTTTGCGCATATAGTAGCTCAAACTTGGTTTGTTTTGCACGAAACCTTGTACACAACACTATTTGGTATATATTATTGTGTTGAAGTGGTTAGAATTGAAAATCATAGTCATATGCAGGAAATTACATGTTAAGTTGCAATTTTATGGGTTTTTAAGCGTTTTTGGCACTTTTCGCATAAAATAGCTCAAACTTGGTTTGATTTGCACGAAACTTGGCATACAACACTATTAGGTATATATTATTATGTTGAGGTTGTTAGAATTTAAAATCATAGTCTTATGCTAAAAATTAAGTGTTAAGTTGCGATTTTAAGGGTTGTTAAGCGTATATGGCACTTTTGCGCAAAATGTAGCTCAAACTTGGTTTCTTTTGCACGAAACTTAGCACACAACATTATTTTATATATTATTGTGTTGAAGTGGTTAAAATTGAAAATCATAGTCATATGCTAGAAATTACATGTTAAGTTGCGATTTTAAGGGCTTTTAAGCGTTTTTGGCACTTTTGCGCATAAAGTAGCTCAAACTTGGTTTGTTTTGCACGAAACTTGGCACACAACCCTATTTAGTATATATTATTGTATTGAAGTGGTTAGAATTGAAAATCATAGTCATATGCAAGATATTACATGTTAAGTTGCAATTTTATGGGTTTTTAAGCGTTTTTGGCACTTTTGCGCATAAAATAGCTCAAACTTGGTTTGTTTTGCAAAAAACATAGCACAGAACACTATGTGGTATATATTATTGTGTTGAAGTGGTTAGAATTGAAAATCAAAATCATATGCAATACATTACATGTTAAGCTGCAATTTTAAGGGTTTTTAAGCGTTTTTGGCACTTTTGCGCATAAAGTAACTCAAACATGGTTTTTTTTGCACGAAACTTGGAACTTAAAACTATTTGGTATATATTATTGTGTTAAAGTGGTTAGAACTGATTATCATAGTCATATGCAAGAAATTACATGTTAAGTTGCAATTTTAAGGGTTTCTAAGCGTTTTTGGCACTTTTGCGCATAAAGTAACTCAAACTTGGTTTGTTTTGCACGAAACTTGGAACTTAAAACTATTTGGTATATATTATTGTGTTTAAGTGGTTAGAATTGATTATCATAGTCATATGTAAGAAATTACAAGTTAAGTTGCCATTTTAAGGGTTTTTAAGCGTTTTTGGTACTTTTGCGCATAAAGTAGCACAAACTTGGGTTGATTTGCACGAAACATGGCACACAACACTATTTGATATATATTATTGTGTTGAAGTGGTTAGAATTGATAATCATAGTCATATGCAAGAAATTACATGTTAAGTTGCGATTTTAAGAGTTTTAAAGTGTTTTTGGTACTTTTGCGCATAAAGTAGTTCAAGCTTAATGTGATTTGCACGAAACATGGCCTACAACACTATTTGGTATATATTAGTGTGTTGAAGTGGTTAGAATTGGAAATCATAGTAATATGCAAGAAATTACATATTAAGTTGCGATTTTAAGGGTTTTTAAGCGTTTTTGGCCTTTTGCGCATATAGTAGCTCAAACTTGGTTTGTTTTGCACGAAACCTTGTACACAACACTATTTGGTATATATTATTGTGTTGAAGTGGTTAGAATTGAAAATCATAGTCATATGCAGGAAATTACATGTTAAGTTGCAATTTTATGGGTTTTTAAGCGTTTTTGGCACTTTTCGCATAAAATAGCTCAAACTTGGTTTGATTTGCACGAAACTTGGCATACAACACTATTAGGTATATATTATTATGTTGAAGTGGTTAGAATTTAAAATCATAGTCTTATGCTAAAAATTAAGTGTTAAGTTGCGATTTTAAGGTTTGTTAAGCGTATATGGCACTTTTGTGCATAAAGTAGCACAAACTTGGTTTGTTTTGCACGAAACTTGGCACACAACACTATTTAGTATATATTATTGTATTGAAGTGGTTAGAATTGAAAATTATAGTCATATGCAAGAAATTACATGTTAAGTTGCAATTTTATGTGTTTTTAAGCGTTTTTGGCACTTTTGCGCATAAAATAGCTCAAACTTGGTTTGTTTTGTACGAAACTTGGCACACAACACTATTTGGTATATATTATTATTTTGAAGTGGTTAGAATTTAAAATCATAGTGAAATTCTAGAAATTACGTGCTAAGTTGCGATTTTAAGGGTTTTTAAGCGTTTTTGACACTTTTGCGCATAAAGTAGCTCAAACTTGGTTTGTTTTGCACGAAACTTGGCACACAACCCTATTTAGTATATATTATTGTATTGAAGTGGTTAGAATTGAAAATCATAGTCATATGCAAGAAATTACATGTTAAGTTGCAATTTTATGGGTTTTTAAGCGTTTTTGGCACTTTTGCGCATAAAATAGCTCAAACTTGGTTTGTTTTGCACAAAACTTAGCACACAACACTATTTGGTATATATTATTGTGTTGAAGTGGTTAGAATTGAAAATCAAAATCATATGCAAGACATTACATGTTAAGTTGCAATTGTAAGGGTTTTTAAGCGTTTTTGGCACTTTTGCGCATAAAGTAACTCAAACATGGTTTTTTTTGCACGAAACTTGGAACTTAAAACTATTTGGTATATATTATTGTGTTGAAGTGGTTAGAATTGATTATCATAGTCATATGCAAGAAATTACATGTTAAGTTGCAATTTTAAGGGTTGTAAGCGTTTTTGGCACTTTTGCGCATAAAGTAACTCAAACTTGGTTTGTTTTGCACGAAACTTGGAACTTAAAACTATTTGGTTATATTATTGTGTTGAAGTGGTTAGAATTGATTATTATAGTCATATGTAAGAAATTACAAGTTAAGTTGCGATTTTATGGGTTTTTAAGCGTTTTTGGTACTTTTGCGCATAAAGTAGCTCAAACTTGGGTTGATTTGCACGAAACTTTGCACACAACACTATTTGATATATATTATTGTGTTGAAGTGGTTAGAATTGAAAATCATAGTCATATGCAAGAAATTACATGTCAATTTGCGATTTTATGGGTTTTTAAGCGTTTTTCGCACTTTTGCACATAAAATAGCTTAAACTTGGTTGCTTTTGAACGAAACTTGGCACACAATACTATTTGGTATAAATTATTGTGTTGAAGTGGTTAGAATTGAAAATCATAGTCTTATGCTAGAAATTACATGTTAAGTTGCGATTTTAAGGGTTTTAAAACGTTTTTTGCACTTTTGCGCATATAGTAGCTCAAACTTGGTTGGTTTTGAACGAAACTTGGCACACGAAACTATTTGGTATAAATTATTTTGTTGAAGTGGTTAGAATTTAAAATCATAGTCATATGCTAGAAATTACATGTTAAGTTGCGATTTTAAGGGTTTTAAAGTGTTTTTGGTACTTTTGCACATAAAGTAGTTCAAGCTTAATGTGATTTGCACGAAACTTGGCATACATCACTATTTGGTATATATTATTGTGTTGAAGTGGTTAGAATTGGAAATCATATTCATATGCAAGAAATTACATGTTAAGTTGCGATTTTAAGGGTTTTTAAGCGTTTTTGGCCTTTTGCGCATAAAGTAGCTCAAACTTGGTTTGTTTTGCACGAAACCTTGTACACAACACTATTTGGTATATATTATTGTGTTGAAGTGGTCAGAATTGAAAATCATAGTCATATGCAGGAAATTACATGTTAAGTTGCAATTTTATGGGTTTTTAAGCGTTTTTGGCACTTTTCGCATAAAATAGCTCAAAGTTGGTTTGATTTGCACGAAACTTGGCATACAACACTATTAGGTATATATTATTATGTTCAAGTGGTTAGAATTGAAAATCATAGTCTTATGCTAAAAATTAAGTGTTAAGTTGCGATTTTAAAGGTTGTTAAGCGTATATGGAATTTTTGCGCAAAATGTAGCTCAAACTTGGTTTCTTTTGCACGAAACTTAGCACACAACATTATTTGTATATATTATTGTGTTGAAGTGGTTAAAATTGAAAATCATAGTCATATGCTAGAAATTACATGTTAAGTTGCGATTTTAAGGGCTTTTAAAGTGTTTTTGGTACTTTTGCGCATAAAGTAGTTCAAGCTTAATGTGATTTGCACGAAACTTGGCATACAACACTATTTGGTATATATTATTGTGTTGAAGTGGTTAGAATTGGAAATCATAGTCATATGCAAGAAATTACATCTTAAGTTGCGATTTTAAGGGTTTTTAAGCGTTTTTGGCCTTTTGCGCATAAAGTAGCTCAAACTTGGTTTGTTTTGCACGAAACCTTGTACACAACACTATTTGGTATATATTATTGTGTTGAAGTGGTTAGAATTTAAAATCATAATCATATGCAGGAAATTACATGTTAAGTTGCAATTTTATGGGTTTTTAAGCGTTTTTGGTACTTTTCGCATAAAATAGCTCAAACTTGGTTTGATTTGCACGAAACTTGGCATACAACACTATTAGGTATATATTATTATGTTGAAGTGGTTAGAATTGAAAATCATAGTCTTATGCTAAAAATTAAGTGTTAAGTTGCGATTTTAAGGGTTGTTATGCGTATTTGGCACTTTTGCGCAAAATGTAGCTCAAACTTGGTTTCTTTTGCACGAAACTTAGCACACAACATTATTTGTATATATTATTGTGTTGAAGTGGTTAAAATGGAAAATCATAGTCATATGCTAGAAATTACATGTTAAGTTGCGATTTTAAGGGCTTTTAAGCGTTTTTGGCACTTTTGTGCATAAAATAGCTCAAACTTGGTTTGTTTTGTATGAAACTTGGCACACAACACTATTTGGTATATATTATTATTTTGAAGTGGTTAGAATTTAAAATCATAGTGAAATGCTAGAAATTACGTGTTAAGTTGCGATTTTAAGGGTTTTTAAGCGTTTTTGGCACTTTTGCGCATAAAGTAGCACAAACTTGGTTTGTTTTGCACGAAACTTGGCACACCACACTATTTAGTATATATTATTGTATTGAAGTGGTTAGAATTGAAAATCATAGTCATATGCAAGAAATAAGATGTTAAGTTGCAATTTTATGGGTTTTTAAGCGTTTTTGGCACTTTTGCGCATAAAATAGCTCAAACTTGGTTTGTTTTGTACGAAACTTGGCACACAACACTATTTGGTATATATTATTATTTTGAAGTGGTTAGAATTTAAAATCATAGTGAAATTCTAGAAATTACGTGTTAAGTTGCGATTTTAAGGGTTTTTAAGCGTTTTTGGCACTTTTGCGCATAAAGTAGCTCAAACTTGGTTTGTTTTGCACGAAACTTGGCACACAACCCTATTTAGTATATACTATTGTATTGAAGTGGTTAGAATTGAAAATCATAGTCATATGCAAGATATTACATGTTAAGTTGCAATTTTATGGGTTTTTAAGCGTTTTTGGCACTTTTGCGCACAAAATAGCTCAAACTTGGTTTGTTTTGCACAAAACTTAGCACAGAACACTATTTGGTATATATTATTGTGTTGAAGTGGTTATAATTGAAAATCAAAATCATATGCAATACATTACATGTTAAGCTGCAATTTTAAGGGTTTTTAAGCGTTTTTGGCACTTTTGCGCATAAAGTAACTCAAACATGGTTTTTTTTGCACAAAACTTGGAACTTAAAACTGTTTGGTGTATATTATTGTGTTGAAGTGGTTAGAATTGATTATCATAGTCATATGCAAGAAATTACATGTTAAGTTGAAATTTTAAGGGTTTCTAAGCGTTTTTGGCACTTTTGCGCATAAAGTAACTCAAACTTGGTTTGTTTTGCACGAAACTTGGAACTTAAAACTATTTGGTATATATTATTGTGTTGAAATGGTTAGAATTGATTATCATAGTCATATGTAAGAAATTACAAGTTAAGTTGCGATTTTAAGGGTTTTTAAGCGTTTTTGGTACTTTTGCGCATAAAGTAGCTCAAACTTGGGTTGATTTGCACGAAACTTGGCACACAACACTATTTGATATATATTATTGTGTTGAAGTGGTTAGAATTGAAAATCATAGTCATATGCAAGAAATTACATGTTAAGTTGCGATTCTAAGGGTTTTAAAGTGTTTTTGGTACTTTTGCGCATAAAGTAGTTCAAGCTTAATGTGATTTGCACGAAACATGGCCTACAACACTATTTGGTATATATTATTGTGTTGAAGTGGTTAGAATTGGAAATCATAGTCATATGCAAGAAATTACATGTTAAGTTGCGATTTTAAGGGTTTTTAAGCGTTTTTGGCCTTTTGCGCATATAGTAGCTCAAACTTGGTTTGTTTTGCACGAAACCTTGTACACAACACTATTTGGTATATATTATTGTGTTGAAGTGGTTAGAATTGAAAATCATAGTCATATGCAGGAAATTACATGTTAAGTTGCAATTTTATGGGTTTTTAAGCGTTTTTGGCACTTTTCGCATAAAATAGCTCAAACTTGGTTTGATTTGCACGAAACTTGGCATACAACACTATTAGGTATATATTATTATGTTGAGGTTGTTAGAATTTAAAATCATAGTCTTATGCTAAAAATTAAGTGTTAAGTTGCGATTTTAAGGGTTGTTAAGCGTATATGGCACTTTTGCGCAAAATGTAGCTCAAACTTGGTTTCTTTTGCACGAAACTTAGCACACAACATTATTTTATATATTATTGTGTTGAAGTGGTTAAAATTGAAAATCATAGTCATATGCTAGAAATTACATGTTAAGTTGCGATTTTAAGGGCTTTTAAGCGTTTTTGGCACTTTTGCGCATAAAGTAGCTCAAACTTGGTTTGTTTTGCACGAAACTTGGCACACAACCCTATTTAGTATATATTATTGTATTGAAGTGGTTAGAATTGAAAATCATAGTCATATGCAAGATATTACATGTTAAGTTGCAATTTTATGGGTTTTTAAGCGTTTTTGGCACTTTTGCGCATAAAATAGCTCAAACTTGGTTTGTTTTGCAAAAAACATAGCACAGAACACTATGTGGTATATATTATTGTGTTGAAGTGGTTAGAATTGAAAATCAAAATCATATGCAATACATTACATGTTAAGCTGCAATTTTAAGGGTTTTTAAGCGTTTTTGGCACTTTTGCGCATAAAGTAACTCAAACATGGTTTTTTTTTGCACGAAACTTGGAACTTAAAACTATTTGGTATATATTATTGTGTTAAAGTGGTTAGAACTGATTATCATAGTCATATGCAAGAAATTACATGTTAAGTTGCAATTTTAAGGGTTTCTAAGCGTTTTTGGCACTTTTGCGCATAAAGTAACTCAAACTTGGTTTGTTTTGCACGAAACTTGGAACTTAAAACTATTTGGTATATATTATTGTGTTTAAGTGGTTAGAATTGATTATCATAGTCATATGTAAGAAATTACAAGTTAAGTTGCCATTTTAAGGGTTTTTAAGCGTTTTTGGTACTTTTGCGCATAAAGTAGCACAAACTTGGGTTGATTTGCACGAAACATGGCACACAACACTATTTGATATATATTATTGTGTTGAAGTGGTTAGAATTGATAATCATAGTCATATGCAAGAAATTACATGTTAAGTTGCGATTTTAAGAGTTTTAAAGTGTTTTTGGTACTTTTGCGCATAAAGTAGTTCAAGCTTAATGTGATTTGCACGAAACATGGCCTACAACACTATTTGGTATATATTAGTGTGTTGAAGTGGTTAGAATTGGAAATCATAGTAATATGCAAGAAATTACATATTAAGTTGCGATTTTAAGGGTTTTTAAGCGTTTTTGGCCTTTTGCGCATATAGTAGCTCAAACTTGGTTTGTTTTGCACGAAACCTTGTACACAACACTATTTGGTATATATTATTGTGTTGAAGTGGTTAGAATTGAAAATCATAGTCATATGCAGGAAAATTACATGTTAAGTTGCAATTTTATGGGTTTTTAAGCGTTTTTGGCACTTTTCGCATAAAATAGCTCAAACTTGGTTTGATTTGCACGAAACTTGGCATACAACACTATTAGGTATATATTATTATGTTGAAGTGGTTAGAATTTAAAATCATAGTCTTATGCTAAAAATTAAGTGTTAAGTTGCGATTTTAAGGTTTGTTAAGCGTATATGGCACTTTTGTGCATAAAGTAGCACAAACTTGGTTTGTTTTGCACGAAACTTGGCACACAACACTATTTAGTATATATTATTGTATTGAAGTGGTTAGAATTGAAAATTATAGTCATATGCAAGAAATTACATGTTAAGTTGCAATTTGTGTTTTTAAGCGTTTTTGGCACTTTTGCGCATAAAATAGCTCAAACTTGGTTTGTTTTGTACGAAACTTGGCACACAACACTATTTGGTATATATTATTATTTTGAAGTGGTTAGAATTTAAAATCATAGTGAAATTCTAGAAATTACGTGCTAAGTTGCGATTTTAAGGGTTTTTAAGCGTTTTTGACACTTTTGCGCATAAAGTAGCTCAAACTTGGTTTGTTTTGCACGAAACTTGGCACACAACCCTATTTAGTATATATTATTGTATTGAAGTGGTTAGAATTGAAAATCATAGTCATATGCAAGAAATTACATGTTAAGTTGCAATTTTATGGGTTTTTAAGCGTTTTTGGCACTTTTGCGCATAAAATAGCTCAAACTTGGTTTGTTTTGCACAAAACTTAGCACACAACACTATTTGGTATATATTATTGTGTTGAAGTGGTTAGAATTGAAAATCAAAATCATATGCAAGACATTACATGTTAAGTTGCAATTGTAAGGGTTTTTAAGCGTTTTTGGCACTTTTGCGCATAAAGTAACTCAAACATGGTTTTTTTTGCACGAAACTTGGAACTTAAAACTATTTGGTATATATTATTGTGTTGAAGTGGTTAGAATTGATTATCATAGTCATATGCAAGAAATTACATGTTAAGTTGCAATTTTAAGGGTTGTAAGCGTTTTTGGCACTTTTGCGCATAAAGTAACTCAAACTTGGTTTGTTTTGCACGAAACTTGGAACTTAAAACTATTTGGTTATATTATTGTGTTGAAGTGGTTAGA